>NW_010422534.1:53088-58101 GCF_000710305.1 Buceros rhinoceros silvestris
GTGCTCCTATAATACTAAGAATAAAACGATACAGCTAGTTTAAAAGCAGAGTAATAGTCAAACAGCATAAAATGATATCAAACCCAAAATGCAGCAGCATTTTAATAAAAGAGAGTAAATTCATCATTCTGGCAGTCAGTAATTTTATGAAAGCTCCTGCTCTTATTATGCCTTTTAGTGTTTTTACTACGGATGAAAAATAGAAACAATTTAAGGCTGTTCCCGGCAGACTCAACTAGGTTTAAGGGTAGCTGACCAGATGGAAGAGGCTTACATTTAAATCATGATATTTTACCTTCCGTTCCCTCTGGCACTGAAAAGAGAGGAAAGCACTTCTGAAATTTTCAAGCTCTGCTTGTGGAAGCAGTAATATATGTTTAGCTAAAATTATTTTAAATGGGCTGCTGTTGCCGCTGAATTTACTGTAATTAAAAAAAATGGAACATGTTTTATGTAGCACAAGAATTGGCTGAAGAAATAGCAATCTTTGAAGAACAGAACTTCAAGTTAGTATAGGGAAAGCAGTTTGCCCTTGAGAAAATATTTGTGTTCTGCAGTGAAACACAAGAGGCACTAGGTCAGGAAAGGTTTATATGGAACATGCATAACAGATGTCTAAAGCTGTTGTCAGGAAAAAACCCTAGTTCTGGAGTAATGACAAAATTATTGTTCTCTTGGCCTATGGTTTGAATCCTACCTTATGTACATGAAAACAAATTACGTCTTCTGAGTGTCCAGTACTGAGAGGTTATTCTTAGTCTTAGCACATTGAGAATAACTCATGATGTGCAGTATAGAGTGTGAAACAGATCCATTATTCAAAAATATCTATCCATTTTAACAGGTCATAGTCAACAGGACTCAGCTGTCTCCTCCCAGTCCACTTGTCTGTTAAAATATCCCGGACAATTTCCATTGGGAACCTGTTCTGATCACACTAACACTAATTTTAATTCAATGGTAACAGTAGGAGATGCATAATACTCCCTACCCACAGCAGGTTCATCACACAAACTGCGAATTTTCCAATCATTTTAACTTGGAATGGTCACCAAACCCCTTTATTAGGCTTTTAGCAATAAGATATTAGGAAACAGAAAGCCAATCTTTCATTATGATAAAAAAGTTTAAAAAGAGTTGGCTGCTTTTTCTATATTTTTTTTTTTTTTTTTGTCGGTGGTGGTGGTAGTGATGGGTGCAAGCATGAGAAAACTCTTGTAACGTGTTTGTGTCTCTCTGACTGACTGTCACTCAGACTCAGTGATGTTTGATGCTTTGTGTTTGGCTGTTATATAAAAATAGTGGATTTTGAGCTTATACTAAAAAAGTGTCCTCTACCCACTGGGATTGAAAGTTTTGGATTCAATGGCCAGCCTGGAGATCAAAGCCGGTAATAGGATTCTCTGTGTGATTTCTGTTGAAAAATCATTCAACAGCCCACCCTGAGTTATTGTGCGGTGCTTGTGAGGAAGGTAAAACTCATAATGCGTTCAAAGTAAGGAGTGACTTTTGAAGTAGGCCACAAAAGTGGCAGGGATCCCTGTCTATTCAGCAAACTGTGAGTCTAATATAAACAAAAATTAATAAACTGCTAACACAAATAAACATAGTCCTAACCTGTTGGTGCATAAGTGACCGAATGGTAACCACCAGTTCCATAGACAGCATCTCACAAGCACCAATGCCTTGTCATCTTCCACATAGGCAAAACAATCTCGTATCTTTTTTTTCTTATTGAAATTAATTTCACCGAAAATGCAGAGCAAGGCTTGGGCTCTTCAAATAATGTATGAAAAAGAGCCACTTTGTCATTTTATCCTAAACAATACCTTAGATTGTGCAATTCCATTGATTTCATCACTTCAGTTCCTTCTCGATCTGATTACAACTGAAAACGCAAAAGATTAGTAATTGAAAGCCATGGATGAACATGAGATACCAGCTAAGAACAAGTGTTCGAAGCTTGATTGTTAGCGTCCTAATATGTTTCTGATTTTTCCATTGACCTTTATGTAAAGCACAGGATGGCTAAAACAGATTGCAATAAATGCTAAGAAAAGAAGCCTAGGAAATCTAGCAAAGAAGTTAATAGTTATTCATTAATTAGTAATTTTATTGCCCAGTTTGTTAAAGGATGTAATTAATAGTATTACTGCAATTGAATCTTGCAGACATTATGTGTTTGAGCCCATGGCTTGTTCTCTTTTTGTGCTCATAGTATCTTAGTTTACAGAAGCTAAACTAGTGAAATCCATGGGGGAAGGTTTTCTTTCCAGCATACTGCCCGCTATCAGGATCAGGGCTCTGATAGCTTTCTGATATGACCACTTGTCTGGCAGGCATCCTGGTCTTTTTCTTGTATATCAAACTGAATAGAAGTTTCTTTGATTTACAAGTCTTTAAGGGATAAGGATCAAACTTACATCTTTAGAATAAAAAATACAAAGCTAAATGAGGGTTTTAGGAAGAAGAAAAAACTGAACAAGAAACAGAAACTGGGAATGTAGATTCTGTGAAATATAGGAGCATACAAATCTGCACACAAATCTAAAGATGTGCTTGACAGAGCCGGAGTAAGTGCAGATAAGCAGCAGGAAGTCAGTCAGAAACTGGCTTTAGCTTCCCTATCTTTTATAAATTTATTTTAGGCTAATATTTATGGCATTTTTCCTATAGGCATAACCAGTGGCCTTTGCACAGTTCACTGACTATGGTGCTCTGAACTATCCTGGCCTAACACACCTTTAGAGTTTTTATGACTTATTGTCTTATTTTTGGACACTCTTTTTGTGTGATGCAGTGACTGCCAGAGTGCCTTCTTATTCCTGTCACTTAGAGCTGTGGGAGTATGCTTACATTTACTATATAAATGTCGAGCATGAATAAACAATCTTAGCAGTAATGCTCCTGGGACATGTCCGTCTATTGCACGGACTGTATCACCCATTTATACTTATTTTGAGCAACAGCCTCTGAACCACCTGTGTATTGGTATTCCCGTGTGGTTCAGTCTGCATAGCATGCAAAAATGAGGGGTAACTATCAGGGTAGGGGTCAATAGTTGAGACTGGAGAAATATAAAAGGATTCTTCAAAAACCAGTTATGACTTCTAGTCCTTCCCACACATCTCTTCTCATCAAAAACACATAAAAAATTCAACCACCTCAGTAAGGTGGTGAATTTCACTTATTTGAATTTGATGAGTACTGATCGTATTGAAGGCTTTCATCAGAGTCAAGTTAGCAGTATTTCATCCTTGCCGGGTAAACTGCTATTGTCTAATCCAGCTAATTAGAATGAAAACCAGATTATCTTGAACTCAGTGGTGAATTATGTTCCTGAATGCAGTATTTCATCCCTAGTTATGATTTAAATATACTGACGCCAATTATTAGCACTTCCACAGAGTATTCATCAGCGTATAACGCTAACTCATCTTGGGCATTGTACATTCAAATTTTAAAACACTCATGTAAATAGTTGTCAAGTCATATTCACCTCATGGCAACTCAGATATGGGGACAAGACTGAGTTTTACGTCTCCAAAGATAAAAGGAGACAGACTATGAAGTTAATCTAGTAGCCATAAGAGGAAGCCAGGGGAACAGTAATGAAGCCAGGGGGAGATCCTTGAAGATGCGACAGCTGACTCTAGATAATCCTAAATATTACAACTGCTGTGGACCCATACAGACTTATTTGTCCATCAGTGATGATATGGCAGCAGCCAGCTAGCCTTCCAGCACTCTAAGGTGTGCAAAATGCTCAGAAATTTTGCCATTTGTCTGCCCTCTGACAGTGCAACATCCACAATGCAAAATCCAGTATCACACAATTGGAAGCCAGGACACCTAAACCAGAGCGCTGAAGTGGCTTGTCCAGGGCAAGTAGACGGTGAGAATTCTGATTGAGGTTCCTAAGGAATTTTGCTCTCTTGGTTTGCACTCTCGAGAAAACACATTTTGTTGTTGACATGCCAGTTCAGCAAGGGGTTTAAATACATTCTTCATGGAAAGAAATTTAGGCAGATGCTCAAAAATCAGAGTGCTGACAGACTTTCCTGAAACAGGCCCATATATAAATACCCATTTATTTTTCAAAATACTGCTTACAACAAGTTACCATTTAATTTGTGTCACCAATCACTTATTCTAGTTTTGCAGCCAGAGCTGCAGCTTCAGAAAAGACATGCAATATAAAAAGCAATTAGATGTACAAATTAAGAGTCTGACCACTACTAGTTTTCTCCATAACTGTCCTGGTTTGAGTTAGAACAGAACGGATTCTGTTCACTGATTTCACTTCTCAGCTCAGTCTCTCCCAAGTCACTGCACTGTCTGAAGTGAACAGCATGTTTTTGCAGACAGTGTTTGCTCTAGCAGTGATAACACTTGATGTTTACAGTCACTACCAGGGGTTGGGATGCAGAAAGGCTCCTGCTTATACTGCTCCTGTGCAGACCAAGGTCACTGCTAAATCCTGTGTGCCACGCTGGGGTGCAGTAAGTGAGAGGCTGCACCTGTGGGGAGGAGCAGACAGGACAGGTGACCCTAAACTGACCAACAAGGTGTTCCATCCCATAGACATCATATTTGGTGTAAAGCTGAGAGATCACATCAGTAAAGCTCTCTTCTTCAATGGCCAACATCCAATGAGGACTCTCTCTGTTCTGCCTTCAATCCCAATCCGTGTATTCCTGAATCCAGTTCCCATCTGCTGCTGAGCCCAGTCTGGGACTTCTCCCACAGCATCAGTGGCGATAGTGATGTGGTTGCCATCAGGGGGGTTGGGTTCAGTATTGGTATTGTATATATACATTTTATTGTTATTATTTTTATTAAAGATGTTTTCAACTTTTTTTCTGATCCATAACTCTCCCTCCCTTATTTCCCTTTGGGAATGGGGAGGCATTAATAGAGAGCTTCTCTCATTTGTCTAGTGGTCGGCCCAGCCACTGGATCATCCTAGTGGCTGGGGCGGGCCACAGAACAAGGGTTTTAAAAGGGAAAGGG
>NW_010422534.1:58135-73410 GCF_000710305.1 Buceros rhinoceros silvestris
TTTGTCTTGGGCTCCCCCCAGCCACGGGATCATCCTAGTGGCTGGGCCGGTCACTAGACGAGGATTTCTAAGAGTGAAGGTCATCTTCACAGTTGCTGAAGGCCTCGCAGTGGATGCTTTAGTATAACAGCAGCAGCACAGCCACAGTAAATTGAACAATGTCAATGAAAGTAGCATTGATTCTTCTTGCATGGGCTACTTGAGAGCATTAGCCCTGAGGATTTGTCATGACTGTGTTCCATGTTTATTGAAGACAGTCATCAGAGAACAGCGAATCATAATCCATATGACTGCAGTCTATAGTTACTCAGCTATGTAAGTCACATACTCAAGCTCACTGTTTGCATATCAATTATAGCTTGGCCTTACCAGTTCGTCGTCTAACTTCCCATATCCATTTATTATATTTATCATTAAGTGACTGTTCATGATTTCATTATAAAGTCTATTTCTCCTTACTGAATGCTTAATAATTGATGATAGGTCAGAAATTGGCTAATCCTCTTGGGAAACAAGCCTGAAATAGAATTAGTGTATTTTTTTAAAAGGAATCTGGCTAACCTGTATTTCTATTACTCTACAAAGAGTATTAGGTAGTTCTTAAAGCTTGACTGGAATATGCCCTTATGTCATCAGCTATTCTTGTGTATTTTTAAAGAAATATTTGGAGATTCCATAGGTATATCCAACCTTCTCTCCCATTAATATTAGCAAGAATTGAAAGCATCTGCCTAAAGCCATAAAAATCTAGAATTAATTGATAATATAAAATACTAAACTGTAAAGAAGATACTGCCCAGCTACATCAGCTGAGCCAAAGAAGAGTACACGATTCCTGTGTGTATGTTACAAAGGTCCTGCACCCTTCTTTTTAATAAACAGAGATAAAGATAAATGTAGAATCTGGGTGTGGACACTTTATCTGTAATTCTGAAGAGCCAAAGAACTACAACAGATTTACTGACTTTGAAGCTGTGCAGTTCAGTTATACTAAAGGCATTTTGTTTAGCAGAATAATCACTGTCTTTCAGATTACACCCAATTAATGCCTAGTTCCTAAAAATGACCAGTTAATGTTCGAATCTTCCACCAATATTGAGAACTAAGGCTCTACATGAGTTTATATTCACAGTCAATCTACAGCAAGCAGAGAAAGCCTTTTGCAGATAGTGCTAAGCCTGGAACTTTTAATGTCAGGTATGTCTCATCATGTATTAAAGCAGACTTCACAGTGCAGGTCTCACAGTACTTGAGTATTTGAGAGTTGGGTTCCTCAGGCCCTTTTGCGGAGGTGTGCTGTAAACATACCTTATGTATTGCAGGATCTAACCCTGTGCTTTGTAATACGAGGACTCTGACATATCAGGTTGATATTCTGCATTGAATGCCTCATAAAACTTAGAAATATTGACAACGAAGATTGGCCTTTCTTGTTGAATGGTTATTGATTTTTTTTTTTTATTATTTAATGGATGCCTTTATGGAGGGGCTGTGTTATAAAAGTTAACCTTGGCTTTGATAATTGTTTTAGCTACAAAGAAAGACTAAGTGTTACTATGATATTTCTGTGGGTTAAATGGAATTATAAATGGAATTATAAATATGTTTGACATAATTTTCATATTTATAACTCTTAAAGAAAAATCTAGTGGAAATAAGTGCAAATTATATGAAATGACTGCTTAAGGAGAGATCAAACCTTCTAGATCTGTATGGATGTGTGCCCACTGCTGTATATATGTAGAGGAATCCCAGATACACAAGTTCTAGACACTTCCCCAGTAGACTCTCTCCTTTCTCTCTGTCCAGTCTACTTATTTATTTTCTTGCTGTCATTATCTGCTCGCCACAAAACAGAATGACCACTGGCTTGCATGGGAGGCCCAATTTCCTTCACTGGATTTGTGCCCATACTAATAACATTAAACACCACAGTCCTATGGCAAAGAGGTGAGGCTTTAACCTGAAAAACAGAAAATCTTTCAAATGAAAGACCTCTTTAATGCCAGACAAGCCAGATGAGCCATCCAGATCATACATATGATATAGTTAGAACAGCATGGGAGGTCAGTAATGGTACAGTTCTCGACATGAAAGGTAGATCAAACCTTTAAACCATAGGCTGTAAGTTTCAGCAAATTCTTCTCTTCTTTTTTTCACTGCAATAGCTATTTTACAAAACTGCTGAAACTTAACAAGTGCTGCCAAAACATGAGTTACTCATGAACAAGTTACTCATGAGTCACATCAAACCAGCATTTCTTCTTGTAACTTCTCTACACAGAAAACCTCTAGGAAGCCAAATTTGTCCAGGGGTTCAGTGTTAAAATACAGGGGAGTTGTCACTTAGAATTGGCTCAAAAGCTCTGAAATAATCTGACAATTCTGTTCTTTACAAAACTGTTTCAACAAAAGGTGGCAGCGCTGCATGTATAAGTTGTGATGGTTGTGCAGAGCATTTTTCCATATTACTGCTCTGCCCTCTCCTGGGACAGGAGCATAGTGCTTAGCCAGCCACTAATTGTGTGGACAAAGCAAACAGTCCAGCAAAAACAAACAACCTTGCACACATGTCTGAAAGACCTGCTATGAATCACCGCTTTATTTTAATATCAAGTAGGAGAATAAAAAATTTTAAAAGCAAGACAGTTCAACTACAAATCTGCTATTTACTGTCTCATTCTAATTAATACATTTAGAAGAAAGATGCAACATTAAAAAAAAAAAATGAAACCAACCATGGTGATGCTTTATTTTTTCTGTTATTTTACCTGAATATTTTCTTTAAAATTTTGAACTTAAAAAAGAAGTGGATTTGGAGACAGATTTTATTTTTTTAAAATCCAACATTATGTTATTTATGGGTTGATTTTGACTGACATATCTCTTTCTTTTTACTTTCTTCTCGATGGAAAGAGGCATTCCTAGGTAATTTCAGATTAATTGATGATTGCTGGCCATCATTAATTGCAACAGTTCAAGGAAATTAAAGGTTAGCAATTTAACATGAGAATGCTTAAAAATAAAGTCTGAAATACATTTTAGGAACCTAGAATAATCTACTTTTTCCAAATGTGCTTCCCTGCCATTTTAAGGAAGAATAACCCTGAACCAACTCAGAGTTGTTTGAAAGCGTGAAGAGTGGCCTTACAGCAGCCTTCCAGTACTTAAAGAGCACTTACAGGAAAGTGTAGTGATAGGATGAGGGGTAACAGTTTCAAACTGAGAGATAATAGATTTAGATTAGATATTAAGAAGAAATTCCTCACTGTGAGGGTGTTGATGCACAGTAACATGTTGCCCATAGAGGTTGTGGATGCTCAATCCCTGGAAACATTCAAGGCCGGGTTAGACAGGACTTTGAGCAACCTGACCTAGTGGAAGGTGCCCCTGCCCATGGCAGGGGGGTTCAAAGCGGATGATCTTTAAGGTCCCTTCCAACTCAAACCATTCTGTGATTGTAATTTGAAATTTTCAGTTTACCAGCATTTGTAAAAACTTTTCACAATTGAGAAACAAGGTCGGAAGTTCACATAAGTTCAATTTATTTTTTAAAATGAAAATGTTCTTTTTGTGGTAACTACTTTCTGATGGGCCAGTCTTTAGATCTGTTCTTTGTACAAGTTAAAAAGCATTCTATTAATAGTGCTTGACTGAGTAACTGTCACTTTACAGCACGAATATCCATCAGACAAAATGTGTACATCTACTTCAGTTACAGGCATATGAGAATTAAAGTTACAAAAATTAAACATTTAAGAGACAACATGCTATTTTCATTGACAAGGTCTCTATAATGGAGTATACTCTCTCCAGGTGAGGTAGATCTCTTGTCTTTGTGAATTTTGATCTACACTTTTTATAAAGTAGAAGCCAAGAAGTTAGACAAAACCTCATCAGCAATTCATCAAGGCACAGCATAAGTACACTTCATGAATTGTTCATTTGCCGTTTAGTTAATGCAATGACCTGTTGTACTGAGGATAAGTCATAAAGTAATGAAATAGGATGATTGGATTAAGCTAATTACTTGCTTTGAAATTACATTTGTACATAGATTCTTTGGCCTTGCCAGAATGAATTATATAATCTAAACTATGGTTTTTTGCCTTCCTTCTCACAACTTCCAAAGTCATACTTTACCTGATATATGGTATCACTAAAATTACAGTTAAAGAAATACTGCTGTGAAACAGACTCAATACTAGGAATCACATGCTAATCAATCTAGTCTGAGGTGCCTAGGCAGAGGGTATATTAATAAGTATAATTATAATAATAGGTTTGATGACATTATTTATCAGAACCAATATTCTATACAGAGGGATATAAAATCTAGGATTGCAAAACTTTGTATTGAGAATAATCATACTGATAAGAAGGCTGCGGTGTGGTTTTATTTCTTCTGTTGAATTTTATTGTTCAGAAAGTAAAAGAAGGCTTTACTAGAGTATTTCTGCTGGAGTGCCCTTGTGAACAGGCTAGAAATTCCCACTGGTCACACTCCCCCTCTGCTCTCTTTACTTTGTGTGCATGAACTGAGCAGTTAGTGGCTCTCTGGGTAGGAGAGTACAGGGCGGGTAGCCTTTCGAATTTAATCCCACAGCAGACACAAGCCAAATAAGAAAATATTTCTGTGGTACATCTCTACCAGCATTGTATGTCCCATTATCTTAATCCACCCTGACAATTCTGTCACAGTTTCTGACAGGTTTTATGACAAGAACCACTGAATGGAGAAGATAGAATCCATAATCAATCTATCAGCAGCTCAATCATTGCAGCCTCTGGCACAAAAGACAGAGTGGGATTAGGGTCAAGAGAAGCAGAACATATTGAAGCAGTGGAAAGAAGGGGAAGAGAAGAGATAACACACTGCAAAGGAAGAGAAAGGAATAAAAGAATTGTAAGGAACTGAAAAAACAAAGATATGTGAGAAGCAGCAGATGCTTGTCATTGCTGTGCTGCCCCAAACTGGTCCATTCCTGTTAGAATTGGAAAAACCTGCGCTCATAAGAATAACTGCCATGAGTAGTTTTTTGAGTACTTTCTGTTCTTGAACTAATTTTGAGGTTTACAAAGGTGAAAGGAGCCCAAACAGAAGCAAGAAATCTTTCTTTGCAACAGATAATTGCAGCTCAGCATAGATACTAGTCCTGACCTATTTCCCAGGGTGAGGCTTTGGGTAAGGCAGGTGTCACGGCACTGCTCCATCCGCTGCTCCTGCAGAGAACTACCCTTCACCTCAGGAGATCTCAGGCTCTCTGCTGAGAGTTGCTCACTACTGTATGTGTGATACAGACATGAAGCTTATCCTACAACTTCGGCTTCATGACATGGACTTTCTTCTCCCTTCTGTAGCTCATCAGCCTTCAACAGCTGTTGAGATACCAAGTCATGACATGATTTGTTTCAGCACAGACTGGAACACTGTCATTTGTGGGTGTAAAACCATGCTACTGAGTTAGAGAGCCCAGCTCCTTACAAGACTGTCTTTCCCGTGGGCAACCTGCAGCTTAAGGTTTACATTTACAAACTCTGATATTTTAAATGGTAGTATTAGGCATAAAAAAATTTAATTATCATCCAGTATTCATTCCCAAGAACCTGTATACATATTTCTTCCTTGGTGTGGCAGCAGAAAATACAGTGAGATTTTAATGTTTTAACCAAGCTCAAATTATTTCTGTATTGCATTGATCAAAGCTATTTGAAATTACACTCAGAAGCAGAATTTATTTCTGAAGGCACTTTTCACAAATTTTTCATTGTTGTAGGGTAGAATCTGTGCCTATGTACACCCACAAGGCAAACCAAGGGATACTGTTTCTTGCCTTAAAATATTGACCTCTTTTGCTTTAAAAAAAAAAAAAAGAAAATAATATTCATTCTATCTATTTCAGTTTCTAATTCTTTCCTGAAAGAGAATTTGGTTCTTGTGAAATAACTTTTTCTTTCTTTTGGTGTTAACCACAAACTGAATATCACCTTAGACATTTATCTTGTTCTATACTACATATTTGCACATCTGCTTGCCAATATTTTGGCTCTGATATGTAAACTCTGGAAAGAGTCATACATGAAAGCCGGTGTTCTGCTTCTCTTGTAAGATGTTTGGTTATATCCTAGCTGATGTGAAAGCAATTTATGAAATTTGTCAGAGGGACTTTCTGCTATACCTAAACAAGAATCAATCTGCAATAAAATCATGAGCGAGTAGTGTTAAATATATAAACTTACTGAAAATTGTTTAAAAATATGGTCCTGCAGAGCTTGGTTAGAAACACAGATAATGCAAAGCGATGAAGTGGACACAGCTAAAATACTGTTTTGAATGTTAGCTTGGAGTGAATTTCACCTGAAAGGGAAAGGGCTCTCTTTTGTAAATATTATCTTTACTATGTAAGTGAAATCTTGAAGTGTGGATAATTAGTTAGCGCATTCTTTCTTGCGGTTTCTAATTATTTTTTATAGCACAGTACCACCTACAGGCTCTTTTGTTCTCTGTGCTGTTCATGTGAGAAGTGGGAAGCAAAACTTTTGGAGCTTTTCACTGTTTGCATAGATAAGGCAGAACCCAAAGGTTGAGAGGATGAAGCTCCTTCAGAAACAAACAAACAAACAAAAAAAGCTCGATCTCAAAGAGAATAGAAGCTGTTTCCTCACTCATGACATTTCTCCAGAACAAAACAAAGAGCCACTCAAATTTGTGCAAAGGTGAATTTAGATCTAAAACGCATTTAACGTCCAGCTTTTTTTGCGTGTCTCATGTCGTGCCATGTCATATGAAAAAAGTTTGTGCAACTATTTTCTACACCAACTGCATCATGAAGTAGGAGCCGATTTTTCCCCTCTGGCAGAGTTATATGCTCCCTCACTCTCATCCGTGCAAGCATTTCCAACCTGGAAATAAAAAGCATGGACACGTCTACATCACAATATTACTTTAATTATGCCAGATAAAACTTTCATTTCTGAATCACTGAATGAAGCTGTTAATATGAACCATACAGAATACTAATTCTGAAGATAAGCATTCCATTTATTGTCTAAGAGTCTAATTCTTTTCACAGGAACCAAAACCCACCAGATTAAAAAAAAAAAAAATGCTTTAATCTTTGCCAGCATAATGACATGTCTGTCATGCTGCCTGATCATTTATTCCATCTGCAGCCTGTGAAATATCCTGGAAGTTACAGGAAAAGATAAATAGGGCCAGAGTGGTTCTACTCAGCAGTTACTGCAGATAATCCAGGAGAGGGCCTCAGAAGGTTGTTGCCTCCATTAAAGGGAAGTAGGGGTAGTGTTTCTTGCCCCCCGACTTGCACAGTTTCTACCTGTACCCTTTATCTTCTTTCTCTGTATAATGGGAAAGAGATTATTCGTATTAATAGAAGTACTGAAGTGCATTCTTTCAGAGAGAAACAGATCCCAGTGGAATTAAGCACAATCCTCTTACCTCCTTAACAGAGTATAGACTAAGTAAAACACTAAGCAATCTTCCCTGTGATTATGTATTTTATTGATAGAGATATGATGAATATGTTAAAGATAATTTTTCTATTTCGAATGTGATATTAAATTCTTCCCATGAATTTCAAATAAGATAAGTGTCTTTTAAATTGTCTTTTAATAATCAGAGACCAGGTTTGTATTTATTAATAATTGCTAATCTGGTAACAGAAAATCAAGTACATAAAATAGAAGAAGCTGTTAACTTGTCATATTTTCTCACTTTTTTGTTAACTCCCCCTTATTCCATTTCAGCAATCTTTATTTGTCAGGCTCTCTTCGACATGTTCCAGGCAGAAAATCATGTGCATATAGCAATTTCCATGAACAGGAGACTGCATGAGTAAGGCAGAATAGAGTTCTTATGATTGTAGATTTCTTCAAGGGTGGGATTTTCCAAAACAGCTATTAACCCTCCTCCCTTTATGGTCTCCCCTGGGACTTGACCCTCTGAATTTTTCCTATCTGAATAGCCCTTATACTACAGCAGAGATGATATTTGCAGTTGATTCACATGGATTCTGGATCCTCATCCTCCAAACCGCCAAAGGATCTTAAGTGAAGCTGATCATTCCCCTTAACTGTTGTAGTTATAGCTCAGTTTCTGTGATTCAGTATTACTTGTCTGAAAGTGATACTGTCATAAACAAGCAAAACTCACTCCACTGTGATCTGAAAGTCTCATAAATAGATGGTATATCTATTAATATAGCAACAAGAAAGAAACAAGAAATTCTTTGATGTTATTTCATCAAACTTTTAGCTCATAGAAAACAAGATGCTTTCTTTGGGTCTTCACAGAACACCATGTAGAGAGAGCAACTGCTTAAAATTGGAATGCCCAATAAATAAAGCCTGAGGTAGCTTAAGTGTTCCCAGAATAACATTTCTATTAGTTATGCAGGAACATAAATTATGCCAAAAATCTGTAGCACAGTCACAGCCAACGTTAGGATGAGTAACTTGGGATAATTTCAGAGAATATTCCAGTTATAACGTATTCTATTACGCCTCTCCACTTCTACCTATAATTTTCTCTGAAGAACCCATCAAATAATATAAAGAGCTCAAAAAGTTGCAGTTGAGCCTTGGAAAATCAAAGCATGTTCGATGGAGTCAAGTATGCTTACGCGGGCTATCCTACGCATTCTGTCTCTTCAACCACGTAACTTACTGTATGTGCTCTCTTAGGCTAAAGGAGATGCTATGGTTTCCTGACTTTAGCAGAGTGTTTAACCCAGGCGTGCACACACTGTCACCAGCTCTTTCTGCTACATACAGTCAATGTTAGGGCTAAAGCTAAGAGGCCTCTCTAGCTGCACAGTAGTATATTTTTGATTATGATGATTATTTACACTAGCATAACTTGAAGCTGGAATATAAAACCATATCAATGTTATCGGGGAAGAAAAATGTAGTATCTCTAAAGACAAAATAGATATTACAAATAGTTTCTCTTTCTAAATATTCTTTAATTATTAGAAAATTTAACAATATTAAAATGGTTAAGAAAAGTCATTACTAAAAATCTTGTCTTTCTCACTAAAATATTAAAGTCAAGGTTAAGAAACCGGGTGAGAGCGACAGAGAATTTGTCATTGCATTTTACTGTTTTTTCACATACTTGTGATTTAAAAGATAAACTATGTATATGTGTTAGGAACCATGGTAATTTTTTTTGAGAATGAAAGAGTAAAGAGATCATAATATGAAAACAGACAGAAATTGTTCTTCCTAGTACTTTTGCAAAACACTGAGTTGGCACGCAGGCCATTATTACAAATCGCCATAAATATTCTAGCTGATACAAATTCACGTCAGGTGATTTAAAAATTATACTTAAATGAACAACAGACAACAAAAAAATCACTCCAAACGACTCATCTAAAATTAATGGATTTTAGGACTAGCTTATTATCATCTATTGTCAGCCACTCAATATTTTTAAAAAATTTAATGGTATTTGACCTTATTCTTTTGATTATCAGAAAATCACATGAAAAGAGTTTGGGTCCAGTGGAACTCTCACCACCACCCTCCATCTATTTCAGGACATTAGCAAATGGTATTAAATAAGTACTAAGCAACATCTGACTTCACATTCTTAAATTTTGATAATCTGAATATCAAATACCCATACCTATACAGGGAAGTAAAATGAAATAATGCCACATGAAAAGAAATGCAGTCAAAATTTCCACAAGTTTGGCCTTTTAGCATGTTGAGTAGTGAGATTTTCTGTAGGTCTATACGAGCATCTATGATACATTTTGATAAATATAGATAATATATATAAATGTCACATCCACACATATACATACATGTGTGTACATGTATCGTGTACATGCGTATATCATGTACATGTATATATATTTAAACATATTTATATTTTTGTTAAAAACCTCCTGTTACAATCTGAGAAGGAAACTGTAGCTTGGGAAAAAGCCTTCTTTGAAGGCAAATTATTTAATTGCATATTTTCCTAACTGGATGTTCAACCAAGAAATTGAAACTCTGAAGGAGTATCCCCAAAGAGAAGTTTTTTAACTGAGTCTGAACCATTTTGAGAAGCCTGACCAATGCTTCTGAAATGCTATCTGGATATTAGTACTGCCCAGACCAGAACAGCTTTTCTTTGCACAGCAGGTCTCCTTCCTCAAATGCCTTTATAGAAGCTTTTTGAAGATTTAAGTAGTACTGTCTGGTGTATTCCTGCAGGTATGTCTGGTTTCCAGGTTCTCTCAATCCAGAAAATGTCATTTATGTGGGGAAGCTCTAAAGAGTAAATTTATCTTGGATATAGAAAGACCTGAGAAACCAGTTTTCTAATGCCTTCATCATTTTTGACTCAGACAAGTAGCCGGATCAGCCCAGAGCCAGTTGAACAAAGGTGCTAAAATGAGGGCAGGGATCTGAATTGGCAAAACTCCTGGGCAGTGTAAGCTCCTCCTCTTTGATAAATACATTATACTTTGGATCTAAAAAAATCCTAATTGAAAATACTGTTTAAAAAAGTACATTTCTGCGAAAACCTACTTCTTTGATAAAATGATGTTTGTTACAAAAATCTAACTAACAGTGGAGAAATCCTAAGCAGTTATACTATTTTATTTGTTGTGATAATAATTTGTTACTATAATAAATATATCCTGGAAATACAGGAAAAAATGTGTCAGTTCTGCAAAATATCGTTAGTAAGCCTTCAACAACAGGAGGTCTTTGCTTTTGCCTTAAGGTAAGGAACGTCATGAAATGACTAAGCAATCTGTCGTCAGTAAGCAGAGAGGTGGCTTCCTGAGCTCTCCTGGCAGCTGGCTGCCTGTGAGGCTGTTATGAGATATTCTGGACTGCACTTGTCAAATAACAGCACAGGAAATCTTGTCCTGCTTACTAGACAATTTTGCCATCATGTCTTCTTGGATCAGAAGGACATATCTTCACAGCTGCAGCTGGCTATGAATAAAGGCAGACCGACATGGGTAATGCCATGACATTTTAGCACACTCCCATGGAATAAAAATTCCTTTCCATTCGAGGAATTTCTGTCACACCCTGGAGTGTTGCTCAAGGCCACAGCTGTGGCACAGTTCCCTGAAAGGCAGACAAAATTTCTAGTTTCCTAAGATGTCTCCTAACACCCTATGAGTGACCTAAAAATACAGAACCATTTGAACAAATTTGCAGGACCAGTTACCCAACTGCAGAACCATTAATGTAAAGTGAAATAGAATGCACACTCTTATGTTAATGAACATTGTGATCATCCTTCGGAACCACGTTTACCACGTTATGAATTTAGAAAAGCAAGTTACAATTAATCTTTGCTTGCCAAAGCTAAGTGCTCTATTTCAAACTGAACAACTGGTGTAAAATCACTGATGTGACGTATGCTTATTCCTTCGTGAGATCGTTACTTTCTGCAGTTATTGAGCTAGTTTCCTTTGTAATAGCAGGTTAAAAAACCCCATGGTTTTCTGTGTTTGTGAGCTCCTGTAAGTGCCCACATTCTCATGCTTAATTTAATGGTCTCTATTCATTCAGTATGAATATAGAACATCAGTTTCTAAATGTGCCTCACTGATAAATAAATTTCTCTCTGAATGATATTTTTCCCTGTCAAACAAGTTGTATTTACTTAATTTTAACTCGCCTTTAAGTTAGAGTAAAATGTTGATGGATATTGGTTTGCATAGATTTCATGAGAAGTTGAAAGGATGATGTAATATTTTCTATTTGCAGTGGAGGAAAAGGCTTGAAGAAAAATGACAGCATTCAAGATGTCTTGTGTTGCTAGACTGAAAAGTAGTACATTCTGTGGTGATCTTTTGCTTGCTTTTCTTTGTTTTCAATTTTTTTTTTATGACCATAGCTGAATTTTAAAATTATCAATTAAGCTAAAACCTCATAAACACAGGCAACATGATTTCTCAGCCTCAGAAGCTAACTTTTAAATGAGTAAAAATTGAACATGTGATGGTCTGCAGCACAATCACATATTCGTTCCTCATACACTCGTTTCATTGTCATCTTCAATTCCATCTGCAGGGGGCAATACATAATAACAAATGCCCAATCTCTCACTTTCTTCAAACAGCAGCAGAAAATCTGTAAGGAAATTATTGATTTTACCAAGTCAACTAGAAGTCCAATACGTGAATTATAGCCCTTTATTGAGGATCTTTATGTATGTAAGCTGAGAGCTTATCTGCTATTAATCTAAAAGCCTGGCTAAATGATTGTCCTGATTTTTCAAGGTATTTAGATTTCACTGAAAGAACGTTCTTCGTTTGTACTCTTAGGGAACTGCGCTATTTTCTGCATTGCCTACCGTGATGATGCACGGCATGCATACACATGAACTGACAAAGCACAAAATAAAGGAAGGCTACAGGCACACTAGAGGGAGCAGATAATAAGGGAAAAGAAAGAAGTTGTCACTTCATTTCACTGTCAGAAAATTCTATATAAAATGAGCAAACTTCTTTCAAAAGAAACAGGCCCTAAGATTAAGCAGCTCATGTATAACTCTTGGTTATACTAAGCATTGTACAAAGGCTGGCTCACAAGAGTGTGCATCTCTCAGAAAAAGAAAGCATGTCAATAAGACAAAAAAGATGATGAAGAAGAAATTGCTTGAAATAGGGTGTAAAAATAACGCTTGCACTTCCCCTTGGCTTTGTCAGGGCTGGTGAAACTAACAGGATTCACTGAAGACAGTTTAAATGAAGTAATTGTAGGTGGTATCATATTGAATAAGAACAGAATGGAAACAAATTCAGGATGGGCAGGGAAGGGAAAGCTTCAATCTCCCCATGAAGATTTTTTCCAAGATTCTACTATTCAAGAATAAAATCCAAGACCTTAATAAACTTATTACCTGTGTTCTTAATGCAGAATTTCTGACGGATAGCTGTCATCTTAGTCACTAACATATTTTGACCAGAAACAAAGATGAAACCTCGATGGTAATACACCAGAGAGCGTTCATTGCTACTGCCTCATTCATCAGATCTGTAAAATCTCTGTGATAAGGCTTTGAAGCAGGCAGAGCTTTGCAGTGGATCTGCACAAACCTTCTCCTGTAAGTCTACGTAGAGGAGCTCCCCAAAGGCCAAAAGGCTTTTGCATTAAAAAGAAACCACTAACAGTGTTTATTTAAATATAAACCTGAAAAATTAACTTTTTAAACAGAAAACAGATGTTTACTGGGAAAGACAAAACAAGAATGCATTATATAAAAACCTTCTCCTGCCCACACATCTGTGCAATGCGGATGCTTCAGCCAATTCAGTGACTGCAGCTCTGAGCTGCAGCAGACTGCCTAGTCCCTTTGGCCATTCCTTCCACCCACTCCTGACCAGCTCCCTCCTCCTCCCTCCAGCCTCCACTGAGATGCTGGCTCCTGCATTACCTAAGTGCAGCATTATTTTCCTAAGCATGGAACTCCCTAAATAGCTCCTTTGCTCCTTGCAGTCAGTCCTGTCTGTTTTTCCCCTTGATCAGCAAGATTGCCAGCAATCAACCTTTCTTTAATTAGCAACAGCAATATTTAGGCATTTTGTATCGGAATAACATTTGACACATTTTAAAACATTCTTCCTGCCAAAAAAGCTATGCTACTTGCATTCTTAACTTTGCTCTTTGGTATGACCCAAGAAGAATGCCATGAAGTGATTCTTCCTTGATCTTTCTCCAAGTCTCACTGCACATAGCCAAGAGGATTTTCTTTTTAATGTTTGTGCATGGCATGTAACATGAATATTAATAGATGAGAAGAGGAAATGGAATTGAGATACAAGAATTTTCTTGCTGGTTTTGATTGTTCCAAGTGAAAATAAAGAATGCAAGTTTGAAGCTACTGTAAACAATAACCAATGAAAGTCTAAAACTAGATTGTGGTAGCAAAAAAGATATCAACTGCATGCACAAATTGAAACATCAGAAGTGACTTCAATTTCCATTCAAGCACAATGATGTCCTCTAGCACAGAAAAAAAGAAGTAACTAAATTTACAGATCGAAGAAGTTGTGCATTGGTGTCAAGAGTATATTTAGAATGCAGTATTCCTTAGAGGCTACTTTCTGTGTCATACAGTATCAGAATCCAGTGCTAGATGGGAGCAGTATTTCTCTCTAGGGTTTCTGATGGTCCTCAGATGATTATTAACATAATTTGATGGTATTCCCTAAATTTAATATTTAGTAGCTGTTCTACCAAGGATTCTTTGTCACTATCCACATCTCTGCATATATGTTGACTCCAAGTCCTTTTAAAATTGTATTTTGGTTTGAATGAGATGCAGTCATTAAATTCTGCGTACACAAACAATATCACTAGAAGTCACCAGAAGGCAAATACATTCGATGCTCTGTATTGGTAATTCCTTGAAGAAAAGACACAATTAGTAAATGCTTAACTTCCTTAAAAGCCAGTTCTGAGATGTATTGAGTTATTACACAAACATATTTTGAGTTACTACTCTTCAATCACCACATAGGCACTCTTTGAAGAATAAATCTTTAGACAATATAATTTTACAATTATTTAAAGCAAGACTATCTAGTATTTAAAGCATAGGTCTGGACACTGGAACATTTTTACTTATTTCTTGATTTGCTAGAGCTTCTGTTTAGCTTTGTTAGCCTTGTCTTTCTAGTATATGATAAACCTATGACCTGTATAGATGTTTAGAGAAAACAACTCATTGATACCTGTACTTGGATCCTTCAGCAGTAAGGCCCACCAAGATTCTAGAAGTATACCTAACAACAGGCTGCCTCTATAAAGAGACAACACATTTGTAACATCCCACAGGGCAACATTATTGGAAAAAATGTTTTGGATCACAAGGGATGTTTAATTGCTTTTAAGTGTAAAGTAGAAATCATTGGGAACAATTAATTTTCACCGTCAAAACATCGAAAGTGCAAGGAGAATGTCCTATATTTTAAATTTGTAAAATAATTCATATAAGTTATAGAAGCTTTCAGTGATTTTTTAAAGATCTCACATTTTCTTCAAGTCGTTATAAACCTGTTATTGAAGAACACATATTTTTGTGCACTATATTGTTTTAAACACTTTAGATTAAAAAGAGTAAGTTTTAGATTATGGTTCATGCAAAGTTTCTTAATCACTGCTGAAGTAAACTTATTTAGTCTCCTGTGTGACAGCTAGTGGATCTATTTGGGTCATTTTGTCACTAATGAAATGCACTTGCCTCCAGAAAGCAGCACTGCAGCTGTTTTGCCATATCTCTAACA
>NW_010422534.1:73535-73895 GCF_000710305.1 Buceros rhinoceros silvestris
ACAAAAATCTGAAGAGTTTAGCATAAAATTTGTACTGATATCCTGTGAAGTTTAAATAAAAAGGGAAGAGCATGAAAATTCGGAAGCCAGAATATCATTACCTAGAACCATACATTCATCCCTTCCTGGTTTACAAAAGAGTACACAAATTACTTAAGTAATCCAGAATTTGTACAGAATCATAGAATCATAGAATGCTTTGGTTTGGAAGGGACCTTCAAAGGTCATCTAGTCCAGACCCCCTCCCTGCAGTGAGAAGGGACAGGTCACCTGAGCAGTATCTCACCTGAGAGATGACACTCAGACCAGTAGCACGGCCATTAGCATCCTGTTGGATTATTGATTCATTACAGATGAAGA
>NW_010422534.1:74091-95341 GCF_000710305.1 Buceros rhinoceros silvestris
TTCCCAGGGAAGCAATCACAGCATATCACGAAGGGCTCTCACATTAGGACAGAGCAGTACATCCTGTCAAAATTTAGGCAGGTGTGGCTGAAGGCATCTGTAATCAACACTCCTGGGGAAAAAACACACTGCCACCGGTTCTGTTGCAGATTCCAGCTCCCAGGAATCACGCTAGTACTGTTATCTTACAGAAGTCACAGCAACAACATAAAAATTCAGTAACACCTACAGTTCATAGTCTGACCATAAACTGAACTTGGTAGGACATTGTGTAGGCTTGACATAAGTTTGTACTTAAGCACACAGCTGGAGTTCAGAATATTACGGAGCAACTATAGAAAAATACACTTGTCCAGATTACTTTAAACTGACAATAATCGGTCACCACGCTCTCAGTGCCTTATTTTCCATATCTTGCCATTCCATGAACGTGCTCATTACACTACCCCAGTCACTGACATATCGTAATATGGAAAGGTCTTACTGAATAAAGTGAATAAGGAAAACAAAAAAAATTCAGAGTGAACTTTTTGGTTCTTTCTATTTAAAAAATGCTTTCATTACTAACTGGTCATACTTATGCTATTCACAAACTAGGAAAATTTGCCCACTCTGCTCTGGGGCAATCATATCAGTGATTCTGGGGTTAGTTCAGTGACAAGTACAAATCACATTTCTTTTGATGTTTTTGATAAAAGAAAATCGGTGCTGTTCCATGGCATCTTCTGGAAAGGTCAGAGACAAGCTTTCTTATATTTGCCGGATTTCCTTTGATCTCCAGGAAACAGCAAAATCTCACCCAGAATCCTTAAAATTAGTCAGCCCCTGATCTTTCTTAAGCCCATCAGAAGTCATTTCTTTACTCTGGTTATCTCTGTCCATCTTCTCGTGGTTGTTGATGAACTTTTCCCTCTATGTGTTCATTCAGACTGGCCTTGAAGAACCTTACCATTTCCCTATATATCTTCAGATAAGTCTATAAAACCCAAGTACCTCTGTCGATGAAAAGGTGTCCTAAGTGCATCTTGCAAAGAGAGGCAGGACCCAGTTAAGGAGAATTTCCTTCTCTTTCAGAAACTACAGACTCTAACCCTACACAATATTATTAGAAAGCACAATGACCACTGACACACTAATGAAACCGGGGGTGGGGGGTGGGGGTGGGAAGTGCATGTTAAACGCAATAACCTGGAGAAACATTGAGAGCCTCACACAGTCCTGAATTTTTAAACCTGAAGTTCCTAAGTTTGATTTCTTCTATGGAAAGTGCCAGCAGCAGAATTCAAGCCAATAGTCAAATAAGATTGTATTTCAGTTATGATGAAATCAAGTGCTTGGTTCAGGTGCAAAAAAAGACACCTAAACTACGTTTTCATCTCAAAGCATGGCAAAAACTATATTCCAAGGGGCAGCTGCTATGGTCATTGATCTTAATTTTGTATTTAATCATCAGAAAGTCTATTAATCTAAGGGACACAAAGTACAGGTTTTTAAGGGACACAAAGTACAGGTTAGAGACAGGGAACAAAAAAGTCAACAGATGGAGAGGTTCAAACTCTTGTTTTCTATTCAGATTTCTCTAACTAGTTATACTTTAGCTGTTCAAATACTACTGTGTTAAGAGAGTTTCTCCAGCCATACTTATTAAAGTGCAGTTATATGAGGTGCTGTTTTGGGCATACAGCATTTTTTAGATATTAACCAATTCCTTTCTGTTCCTGTGTTTTTAATGCTGTTGATTGATCACAACTCTGTTAGCCTGATAGAAGCTCCTGCATCATGAAGCCTCCTGTTCCATACATAACTACTCCTACCTCCTACCTAAACTCAGAGCCAACTTGCTAAATGTAGCGTTTTGGTATACCTGGGCACAGGCAAGTTTTCAGCCTTGAAGGAAGAGCAGGAGTGCTGTGGGGTCAAGGCAAACAGCACATTATACAACAGTCTATCACAATTGGTCAAAGGCCCAAGCCACACAGAATTGTTTTTTGCAGTTTCCCCTCTTGACCGCAATTCCATGAAGTATCATGTAGGTAGTTTCTTCTTATAATGTTCAAGTTTTATGAAATCAAAGGATTACATTGTGTTTAGATCAACTTTGTCAACTTGCACTTCTTGGTGGAAAAAGAATGTTGTCAGAAGCATAGAGAAATACAATCCACTTAACCTAGAGGTGATGTGATCGTTAAAAGCAATGTGTAGCTCAAGGAGAACCAACATAAGAACCTCCTGAAATGTGATTGTAATAGAAAATGAAGAAGCACAAAGCACTGACATACCTTAAAACTAGGAGTCTAAGATGAGCAGTGCACCCAGAAATCATTAAAATCACTGACAATTTCTACACTTGCAATCTCTCTTGTGCTGACCAGCTCTTGCATTCTGATGACCCTTCACGAAATATATTCACTCTTACTATTAGCAACTCTATTTAACAAATCAGAGTCAATATTTTCATCAACAGCATAGAATACAGAATGAGGCTTTTTCCATAAAGTCTGGAGTGTAGAGAGTCTTGAAACAGGTTTATATCTACATCTGATTTTGAAACACATTTTCTCATGGATTCCACAAGTTTTTCTGGCCTTATTGCCCATGCTTCTTTAAACTGCTCCTGACAATATAAATTAATTAATCTAACTCATATTTATTAACTAACGATTCATTACTCTTTTGACTGAAGATGAATGTTATTTGCAACTTAATGTACCTTCACTGCCACGTCCAGCAACCCAGCAAGTACAGCAATGATGTAATTTGTATCTCTATTGGGGAATGTTCAGATGTCACTATCTGCTGCTAACACAGCACTTAAAAAGCCCTCCTGTGTTCAGTAACATCCTTTACAGCTCTTCCACATGTCCACCAAAGACTTGTTTCATAACAAATTCCATTGTATCAAGTTAGGCCAAGTTAGATTAAGAGGCTAATCTGGTCACTTTAAAGCAGCATTCTAGACAGTATTTTTATACAACCATCATTTGAATAATTTTTTTGAAGTCCTTAGCATTTATCAGTTAAAAACTTCAAAACTGCTGAAGATTTATTCTTGGTTCTATGGTGAAGAAAATATATAATAAATTATGACATGAAGATTATGTTTCTTATTGCTGAATATTAGATGATACCTTATCTCAGAATTCTGAAGTGATAATATTTTAATGAAGTACATTATTAATTCCCCATCAGGATTCACATTGTATAAGTAAAGTGCAAGTTCAAATTGTCAAGACAGACAATAACCTGATTTCATTTTGTTTTCGTATGTTATCTACACTAGACAAGTTTTCAAAAATGTGGCTTTTACGGCCTGGCAGGAGACCCAGCTTTTTAAGTAACAGTGACTAAGAATCCTAAAAATAACTTTTTCTTTAACTTCTGCTCCACTTCATTTAGGAACATTGGGGCTACCATATACATGGGCTTGTAACACGCTCTACTTCTCTGTCCAGAAATGTTGCCAAATGGAGTTAGAAGCCTTTGGTCACTTGCCCAGGATTCCTGCATTATCAGTATCGCACTTAGAGCAGTAGCAGGTTCTGAGAGGACTGCAGATGTCTAGAAATCCCAGACAAATGGCCAATTATCAAGTGCAGATCAAAAGCATGTTGCACGAATTAAAATTGTTCGAGTGAGAGCTCTACACAATATCACACCATACAGAGTCTTTTAATATTCTCTCATTAAAATAAAGAAAAAATCAAATATATAACCGGTGAGATAGAAAAATAAAGGCATATATTTCAAGAATTTTTTTTTTAAAAGCTTGGCTCTTAAAACAGATTTACTAATTAAAAATGCAATAGCGTATTTTTTTATTCCGAGAACCATTATTTCTTATATTCAGTGCAATGATATGGCTTTTGGTTATCTCTTCCCTAATTAGTTTTAAAAAGAAGCAACTTCTATGTCCAAGAAAGAAAATCATATCAGGAGGTTCTAGTCCTCATTCAGTCAAATATTTGATGTCTCTAGTTTGGTTTGTCTGGTTGCAGACATACTTCTGCAGATCTGGTAACATTACGATAGAATCTGCACAAGAGCATTAGCAAACTGAAGGTTTCTGTGCTACAGCTAAGCAAGCGAAAACAGTTGCAACACCCTAGTTTCATGGCAGTGCTCAAGGCTTTCAAGTAAATACATGCAGCATCTGACTCATATATCATGGAGTTAAGGACAACAAAAAATGTTTCTATAAATGCATCAACAGCAAAAGGAGAGCTGAGGAGGGTCTCCACCCTTTGCTGGATGCAGGGGGAAAAGTAGTGACCAAGGCTGAGGATAAGGCTAAGATACTGATTGCTGTCTTTGCCTCAGTCTTTGATAGTAAGACCAGCTCACAGAATGCTCAACCGTTTGAACAAGAAGGCAGAGGTGGGGAGTGGAGTCAAGGCCCCATAAAACAAGAGGAAACAGTAAATAAACTGCTGCACCACTTAGATGTGCATAAGTCTGTGGGGCCAGATGGGATCTACCCAAGGGTGCTGAGGCAGAAGTGCTCACCAAGACACTTTCCATGATTTACCAGCAATCCTGGCTAATGGGGGAGGTACCAATGGGCTGGAGGTTAGCCAATGTGACACCCATCTACAAGAAGGACCAGAAGGAGGATCCAGGGAACTACAGGCCTGTCAGTCTGACCTCAGTGCCAGGGAAGGTTATGGAGCAGATCATCTTGAGTGGTGGAGTCCTCATTCCTTAGAAGTGTGTAAAAGACGAGTAGATGTGGCACTGAGGGACATGGTTTAGGGACCCTGGCAATGTGGGGTGAACTGTTGCACTCCATGATCTTAGAAGTCTCTTCCAACCAAATGATTCTGCGATTCTGTGAAGACAGCAATAGGAACAGGGAGATGAAGTGAACAAGACTCAGTGCCGCACTGCCTTGCAGAAGCATACAATTCCCTGAATTTTGAAATACAAAGTATTTTTGTCTGGTCTGTATTTAGGGAGCAGACTTTTTCTAAAATAAGAGGATTACTCTTCTAAGTGAAACAGTACATTCTTCATTACCCTCTGCTGTGGGATGCTGGCTAAGATCTTTGACTATCTTTAATAAGCATTTGGAGTTCACAGAAGCATGGAATGGATGAGGTTGTAAGGGACTTCTGGATGTCATCTTGTCCAACTCCCATTGCTCAAGCAGGGCCACCTGAAGCAGGTTGGCCGGGACTGTGCCCAGACAGCTTTCTCATATCTCCAAGATGTAAGACTACAGAAACTCTCTGGGCAACATATTCCAGAGGTCAGTCACCCTCACTGTAAAAAAATGTTTCCTTTGTGCCCATTGTCTCTTGTCTTGTCACTTGGCACCATTGAAAAGAGTGCGGCTCTGTTCTCTTTGCAACCTCCTTTTAGGTATTTATACACATTGACAAGATTCCCTCTAATCCTTCTTTTCTCTAGGCTGAACAGTCCTAGCTTTCTCAGAGATTTCCTCAAAGAAGAGATGCTGCAGTCCTTTAATAATCTTTATTAGAATATGTCCCTGTCTCCCTACTAATGATTCCAGAACTAGACAGAGTACTGCAGGAGTGGACTCACGTGTGCTGAACAAAGCAGAAGGATCACCTCCCTTAACCTGCTGGCAATGTTTTTCCTAATGCAGTCCACATTGGCCTTCTTTGACGGTTACATTGTGGCTTGTGTTCAACTTGCTGTCCACCGGGACCCCCACATACCTTTCTGCAAAGCTGCTTTCCATCTGGGTGGTCCCAGTATGTATTGATACAGGGGTTGTTCCTCCCCAGGTGCAGAACTTTGCATTTCCCCTTCTGGAACTACTTGATGTTCCGATCAGTTAACTTCTCCAGCCAACTGAGCTCCCTCTGGATGGCAGTATGACTTTTTGGTGTATCAGCCAGTCCTCTCAGTTTTATGTCATATACAAACTTTCTGAGGGTCCACTCTGCATCGTCATTCAGATTATCGATGAAGATTGGAGCCAAGTTACACTGCTAGTTAGTGGCCTCCAACCAGGCTTTGTTCTACCATGCTCTGGTCCTAGCTGTTCAGCCAGGTTTTCAATCCATTTCAATGAAAAATCCTCATATTACCTATAATGTTTCATAATAATGAATATTTGTAGAATATCCCATTGTTTCCTATGGTATTTTGAAAGAAATATAAATATGATCAAATGAATTTTGCTGTTGCCTATTGTGAATGCACCCAGATCGTTCAGACATTAATAACTTCAACATTCATCCATTAAACAGCTTGCATCAAGTTTAGCAATTCCTTTCGGACTCAGAAGTGAATGTATTACTCTGAAATGGAACAAGCCAAAACATATTCATGTTGTATGAAGGACTTTCCTTTTGTTTTCTTCTAGTATAAATGACCTCCGATTATCCTATAACCCCCTAAATTCTCTTATCCAGATTATTAGCTCCCATAGAGTGTACGAAAGCAATTATAAAGTGGCTTCCCTCAGCAGGTTATCTGACTATCAGACTATCAAAGTTAGAGGTAATTTCCAAGGACATACTGATTTTAACATACTTTAATTTGCTTTTTTATATAATAGTGATACGATGGGCAGGTATATGGCAAATTAATTGCCTAATGACAAACAAAGTGACTGTAGTTCAGTGACGTGTGACATGATCCTGAAATAAACCCTGAAGCAGCAGAATAGTGGACTTAGATGACCTAACAGGTCGTTTCTAATTCTGATATCCAGAAGTGTGTTACAGAGTCGGTAAATAATGTAATATACTTCTAAAAGGAAAATATTATAGATGTAAATGCTATTAACCATGTATAATAACTCTGCAATTTATTTGGTAGAACTTAAGCTAGTACTAGTGCTACTAGATATGTCTAAATGCTAGTGTTTTTCATTCAGTGTAATGCATAATCTGAATGACTAATCCAACAGCTTTCAAATCAAGTGGTTATTCATTTAACTGGAGATGTAGAAGACTGTGGTTGGAATTCAAGGTCGTAATTTTCTCACCCTTTATTATGTGGTTTAGATAATGGTCTGTTGTGTATATGTATCTGAAGTATATCATCATTTTTTTATTTCTCTGGACCCTGGCATAGTGCCTTTCTGTGTACACTTCTGATGAGATATTTCACTTTTTGTTACCCAGAGGACCATCACAGAGTATGATGCCTTGCCCTTTGTAATGTGAGAGGACCAGGCACTTGTTGCTCAAAAGCCAGGGGCAGAGGAAGTTCAAAAAAAACATTTCCACTCTGTTCTTCTGTGTATAATACAGCGCTAGTACAACAGACACTGACAGACATCTCCTCCCTTCCATTTGCAACATTCCCATGAGAAAGTAACTGCTACATAAAAGTCACTAGTTTCTGCTTTGAAATTTAGGAAACAGATCAGACCATAATGGTTGTAGCTGACATACGTTTATGGAAGAAGAATAATGGTGGGATCCCATAAAAAGAGCTACCACTGCTGTGAAGCTGTGGTTAAGAAATACACCAAGTGGTTACGCAATGCATTGGATATTTGAAGAAAACAATCTGCACGTAGAGCCGAAGTAAGTGGCAGAAGTAAGCTATTCCTTACCCTGAAATGAAAGAGGGTAAATAAACCAGGAGCCAGCGTGTGTTTTCAGCTTTAGCCAAAGCACTCCAATGTGATTTTCTGCAGCCTCTTCACAGCAGGCCACTGCAACAACTCACAGTGCCTTCAGGGTGCAGATGGTCACAGTGAGGGCCATGTTTAGAAAATTTATTAACATAATCTAGCCAGAGGAGGAAACATGACCCATCTCCCCAGTGAAGAGACAAGTCATGGGAAGATGAGAATATCACTCTCTGTCACAGAAGCAGAGAAATCTGGGAAAATGAACAGAGAGTGTTTCAGCTCAAAGAGGGCACTCACAGATAAAACCTCATTCTTAGATTAGTCTAGGCACTAAATTAGCCTGAAGTACAAGCACCTTGCTAAAGCTGTTCATTCATCTGTACAATCATATATGACATCTGCACAAAAAACCCAAAAAACCAAAAAAACAAAAACCCCAAAGGAGTGTAACAACTGTCTTCGGTAAAGAGAGATCCAATTGATTAAGAGTGGCATTGGAGGGAGAATTAATCTTTGAATCTCACGAGCTAGGACCAAGAGAGCATCCAATGACTTTCTGTGGTCTAGGAAGATAGTACCTGGTAAAGTATTGTATGAATTTGCAGTGTATTATCTCACTGTGCATTAATTTCCATCAATACACAAACCCCCAAACTCCAGCCAACAGAGTTTAAAAGCCGTTTCCTGATTTCATCAAGTAAGCAAGTACTTCATCAATGATACATCTCTGTAACGTAATACGAGCGCCGGTGGGTAATCCTTCACAGCAACACACATTTCCCAATGCATTGCTACGACAACAGAAGATTTTGGGTGAGCTCATTGAATTTTTAGTACTCAAAACTACTCTGAACGTCTAGGGTTGCAATGAGCTTATAAATCGTACTCATTCTGGAGTAGCTTGGGAGCTGATGGTATGTTTTGAAGGACACTGAGAAGGAATATGTAACAAACTCCCACTGACTCCCACTGAATATCACAATATTGGCTCTTTGGGAGTAAAGCAGAGACAAGGGAGTCTCTTTAGTACTGCTATTGGCTTTGTGAAATATCTGAGGATCCTTTGATTAAAATACAAATAAATATATTAAGACTATTGCTTCATTATTAAAAGGAGGGGGCAGGGGGAGACCAAACATATTCATCTCATGATTATCTTTTCACCATGGTTCTTACTTCACATTTCCTAAACTAAGTAGTAAATAAGTGATAACTTAAATTCTGACTTGGAGTAGCAGGTAAAGATAAAATCCCTGTGCCAGTTCGTTGTGAAATATGAACTGCAAATCACCGTAGTGACTTAAAAATCACACACTTCTACTTGATTCATCTCTTCATTCCAGTAATACCAGCTAGGTGGTTTAGGAATGCAGTTGCCTTTTGAAGAGGTCTGATTTTTCAAAATCAGGCAGTTGCCCGTAAATGCAGCTACGTATCTATTCTGACTATTAAGAAAGTGTAAATGTAGGCATCTAGAGCCTCAGTCTCTCAGTTACAGGACAGACACATTATTCTACATTATTCCACTTCTACTATGTTAAGAATCATGTGTTTAATTCTATCTACATAATGCAAATAAGTTATTTAATTTTTTTCTAACATTATTCATGGGTTTCCAAGTTATATTTCTCTTTAGAATTCTTGAGCATCCCTGAAATGAGAACAAAGTCTCTATGAAAAGAGTGCTGTGATTTTCCATTTTATACCATGCTTTGCTACCTCATTATTCCAGCCAGTACAGTGTTGCAGGGAAATATTTTTGGCCTCTCAGCAGAAACATTTTTCTGCTTGGCAGGTATTCCCAAGTTATTTTTATCAACCAGGGTGGTATTTTTAAATCTTAGCTATAATGTATAGATACAGTTCCCATCACAGAAACATGGTGGAAAGATTCACACAACTGGAGATCCGCATTTGATGGTTGTAAACTCCAGAGGGATAGGCCAGGAAGGAGGGAAGAGGAGATGGAATGGCCCTTTATGTTCAAGATGGTTTGAATTGTCTTGAGCATATCGATGGTATGATAGAGTTGAGTGTTTATGAATAGGAATCAGGGGGAAGGCCAAAAATGCAGGTATCATGGTGGGAGTCAGTTATAGATGATCCAACCTGGATGAAGAGGTAGACAAAATATTCTGTAAGCAGATGGGAGAAGTCTCACAATCACTACAACTTGTTCTCATGGGGGACTTCAACTTAGAAGGTGTCTGCTGGAAATAACAATATAGCAAAGAGTAAACAGTTCAGGAGGTTCCTGGATTGTGTGAAAGACAACTTCCTGACATGGCTTCTGAGTGATCCAAGTAGGGAAGTCTTCCTTCTGAACCAGTTGTTCATGAACAGAGGGTGATGTGCTATCTTGGACATAGTGATCATGAGATGGTAGACTTTACAGTTATTAAGGAAGTGGGGAGGGGATTCAGTAGAACTGCCTCTTAACTTCTGGAGAGCAGACTTTGGCCTGTTTAGGAGACTGGTTGTCACACCAAGAAGGACATTGAAGTGCTGGAGTGTGTCTAAAGAAGGGCAATGAAGCTGGTGAAAGATCTAGAGCACAAGTTCTAAGAGGAGCAGCTGAGGGAACTGGGGTAATTTAGTCTGGAGAAAAGGAGGCTGAGGGCTAACCTCATCACTCTCTACAACTACCTGAAAGGAGGTTGTAGCGAGGTGGAGGTCAGTCTGTTCTCCCAATTAGCAAGTGATAGGACAAGAGGAAACTGGCTCAAGTTGTGCCAGAGGAGGTTTAGGCTGGATATTAGGAAAAAATTCTTCACCAAAAGGGTTGTAAAGCATTGGAACAGGCTGCCCAGGGAAGTGTGGATGTATTTAAAAGATGTGTAGATGTGGTGCTGAGGAACAGGGTTTAGTGGTGACCTGGCAGTGCTGGTTTAATGGTCGGACTTGATGATCTTCAAGGTCTCTCCCAATGAAAACAGTTCTGTGATTATGTGATAGATAGATACATTCATGCATATGTACATACCTTCCCATGGAAAAGAATTATAAATACATGCTTTGAAATGAAAGATTCCTATTGATTATACCAGATATTAATGATATATCAACCCTTCTCTGTAAATAGCTAGTTTCTTTCTCCTTTAATTTCATCAGACATTTTCTGTATCCCTTCACTCTCATCTGATCTCTTTCTATATTTTATTTTGAGAAGAACTCTAATATCTTCCAATCTGTATAAATCATTATTACCGAAGGTACAGAACTCTTTTTTTTTCTAAATGGGAATTGCATAAAAATCAGAAAATTCATATTGAATACATTTAATTTTCACTCACCACATTTTTAATTAATGTTATATTATATGTCTTACATTCAGGGCTTTTTAACTTTGCCTGTAACTTCTCTCTCACAATGAGTGGAATTTCATTTTCAAATTCACTTTTGCTAATTCCATCATGGACCATACTTTTAGATTCACCCATTGAAGATGTATTTAAAATTTAATAGACTTATTACTCATAAGCAACTACATCAAAGTTTCTGTAATTCTTTACTATCTGACTGGAGGAACATGACATTCTGAAAATCACTTTTACATCTCATGGGCTATTTATCTGTATTTTCTTCCCACTCCAAATTCTCTGTTTTCCAAAGTCTAACAAGGAGATTGTACCAAAATGGGGAATTAAATTATTTCTTCCAAGTATGTTGGTTCAGAAACAATCTTTTTTCTCACAGCATATTGCTCTGTTATAATTACTATTTTAGGAAAAAAAACCAACGATAACTTTATAGAGGTCCTATACAGGCACATGTACCTATTGTTTCCCAGTTCCTAAACTTTTTAATCTCCATTTACCCTTTTTTATTTTATTTATCATCTCATACTGTATGCTTTTTCTAGCAGAAATTAGCTTTATGTAGATATGCACAGCTGCTAGCATAAAGGATGCCATTCCCAATCAGAACCTCTAGGCACTCCGGTAACACAAATAAACATTACCAGATTCTTCTATCCCTTTGACTTCCTGCCATATTCAAGCACAGACTTGCTATAAGTTGAACAAAATTGTAGCATCAGTTGCATCTTGGCAGTTTATAAGTCTTCAAATTCCTTAGGGTATAAAGACTTAGAAAAATCTACCAAATGAGCCATTTCAAACCTAATGGACACCCTATCTAAGCTGTTACAGCTTGCAGGCAGTTATCATTTTCTTGGGGAAATGCCCATGGAAGGCTTTCCTTTCTAGTGCTTGGTGTTTCATTTTTGTAAGGATTAAGAAAAAGTATGAATCTACATCATGGATCACTTATGCATCCTGCATACAGACAAGAAAAGTTGTATGTCTGCAAAATTATAGGAATATGAAAACTGAGTTCTGCCACTTTGAGAAACCATATAACATCACAGTACCATAGAACAGTAACTTCCTACAGTCAGACAAGGTGCTGCAAAGTGTCTTTCCACAATCCATATTCAACATAGTTTGAAAGACCCCAAAATACTGAAGCTGTTCTCTTGTGGTGTTTTACTAGTTAAACAGCAATGGGAATTTTTACTTGGAACTTGATCACATTGAAAAAGATTATAAGTCTTGACATAAAATTAGTCTCAAAGTTATGTCCCAATCACAGTTGTTGAAGTAAGAGGGTAGAGAATCCAGCCTGTAATTAGGACAAAAACTATGTCTTGGAAAGAAGACAATCAAAGCACTAAGATGTTTCTGACAGTGATCTCATTTCAGAGCTTGGCCTAATCATTATTATTTTCAGAGCGCTCAACATCTCATAGGCTGGCTACTGTCCTAAGGAGCTTAATCTCTCAAAATTCCGTTATTTTTTAACTGGACTGTAATTAGGCCATGTGAATTTGTACATATGCACAGACACAGACAGAGAAAGTTAGTTCCAAAAAACTGTATTTTTTCTATGAGTAAATGAACAGCATCCACATAGCTGTAAGTCTGGCTTCATTCTGGTAATGCTGTACTACACATACCCGTTATTTTATATATCCTGAAGCTACTCCATACGGATCAAACACACAGGTGTCCTTCACCTCAGCAGAAAGGCTACACAACACAAAGATGGTAAAACCATTACATTAAGAAACTCTATTGCTATCAAGGAAAAACAATACAAAAGTAGTCAATAATGTTAATGGAAGATAATTGAAGATTTTTACATTTTCATATATAATAATTACATGTAAACTTTAATGAATTACCTTCAAAGATAACATGGTTCTGTGGAACCAAAGGCATCTTCTCGCATCAGAGCAACATGTAAAGTCACATTCTGAAGCAGTTCATTGCACTTCTCAGAGTCAGATTTTCATAAGTGTTGAGATCTTGTTTAAGAGCACTGCAATACTGTGCTCTTACACAGATTACTTTGCAGACTACTTTGGCTGCTGCCAAAATGCGTCTTCTGAGATTACCTGGGCAAAATCCTGATTCTAAAACCTCTTCCCACCTTAAAAAATGTATTTTTGAAGGTGTGTAAGAAAATAAACCAGAGTTTTGGGGTTTTTTGTTTGGATTTTTTTTGTTTTTTGGGTTTTTTGGGTTTTTTTTGAAGAACAGCTTGTTATATTCCTTTAGATTATGTCGCAAATGGATTTTTTAATTTGTTTTCTGAAATCTAAAATAAAATCTTAATAGGAATTTGGCCAGCTGCTATGTCTAATTCCTACTGTTCCTTGTGAACGCATAGTGTCAAAGGAGAATAAGAAAGAAACTGCCATGCTGCTCAGTCAGTTGTTCTCATGATGCTCTGATATTAATAAACAATGGCTTATGCACCGTTGCAAGTATTTCAGAGGAGTATCACTATGAAATTGTGCAGTATGCAATGGAAATACAATGCCCAGGTAGTCGAACTCAGTTCACATAGCTAGTAAGAATGCTGATCACATACCTGTGCCAAACGGTGTACAGAATGGGTACCTCAGTGTACTAAACTGAGAGAATTTAAGCAATCAAGTACAATGCTAATTAGTTTATTCCATGCAAGAGCCAGTTGCTTTAGGTAATTTGATTTCACCATCTAGACTATTCTTTTTTAAGGTGAGAACAAGAGATGAGCAAGAAGGTAAACCAACAATTCGTAACATGTTACTAGGTACCACTGTTGTGAATGGCCATTCTTTAAAATCAGTTTTCAAGGTACCACCACTCAGTGCAGAGTACAGAATACTGAGTACAGAGCTGTGCTGAATCAGGAATTCAGCTCCTCTGCCAGCGCAAAACTGAACCTGAAACCTGCTTATACATGATCTGAACAACAAGCCTTACAAAACTTGCAGAAACAGAGAAAAGCTTTCAAAACCACGTCTTTAGAACATATCTAAGTGCCTGATTACTCTGCAACGTTTGAAAAGGGGAAGAAAAAGGACATAGAGTCAAACTTCATAGTGATCTCCAACAGCCATCCAAGAATATCTGGGAAGTACTGCAAGAAGGTAAATATTTGCTGAGATAGCAGGAGCAAAATGCTTCAGCAAATTAGATTAAACAGAAAGGTTTTGGCAAGTTCTCAGAGATGCAAGATGCTTGAAGATTTGTAGTTCCAATACACCATTTGGCAATCACTCTTCTCGTGGTTGCTTTTCCAAACATGAATAGCATCAAAACCAGTTCAACATTCTAACCTGCAAATGTCAGAAAGCCCTTCCAGGAGAAAAATCGTACTTTGATGTCTTAACCATCTATGGCAGTAATGATAGAAAGCAGTAGAAATGGTAAATTTTTTTTTTTTTTTAAAAAGAAGTAATGGAAATAATAGGAAAAATAACAAAACCAAGTGTTTTGACATGCTCCATTTTAAAAAGTGCAGTGATCGAGACTCTTAACAGATCCTGTTCTTGTAACTTGCAGAAGCTATAGAAGTAATTGCTAGGATTTTCAGCAATAACAAAAAATAAAGATGTAAAGTTTCAGAAGACTTTCAGAGTCAGTAGGACATATTGCAATAAGTAAATAAACTAATTTATTACTCTCCAACTAATTCACCCTCAGAATGTTCCGTGTTGAATATATGTAAAAACCCATGAATGCCAGCTCAAGAAAAAGTAATTCGGTATGAACTACCACCTTAGTTAAATTCACAATGAACAGTTTCCTCTTCTGATTTATACCTTGAGGATGCAGGGATGAAAACTTTAAGATGTATAAAGTGCTTAAGATACACAAAGTGCTTATAGACAGATGGCAATAAACAGCACCCTATCACGTAAGTTATAAAAAAATCTCAGAATAGCCAAGATTAGTATATTTTCATATTGTAACTAAGCAATACATAATTAAAAAAAGGTGGTTCAAACTACTAGAAGTGTGTTTTTCTGAGGCTCCGATTCTATTAATCTTTATCCTTTTTTTCAAATGTCAAGAGAGGCATTCCTCTCAAAACAAAAATACCAGCTATTTCAATGTTGTGAATGAGCCAGTTCTGGAATAGCAGAAATATATTGTGTCTTTTTTGTTTGTAATTTTTTTTTCAATATCAAATTACATCACCTAAGATGAAATGTGATGTTTATAGGAAAATGAAGAGCCAGCAATTTACAAATATTGAACTTTCATAGTATACAAAACCTCAATTATTCATTCTGCCACTTTTTTACCTGATTCAGATGCATGGAGGTGTGTGTAACTATTAACAGTTTTGACATATCTGTAACTTTGCTTTTTCCATTTAGTCAACATTGCTAACTTCACCTTGCTAATGTTTTTTTTTTTGCTTATTAAAATATCAGAAAAATAACAGAATCCAGTCAAAAAAGTTTCATGGGAACCTAGATACATTTTTTTTTTTCCCCAGTGGATTCAACGCAATTTTGCCCTGGAAGCAATTGTACTGATTAACTAGTACAATTAATGTACTGATTAACGTACCAGTTAACCACTGTCCCAGTAAAGCACTTGGTTAGTATTCCCTCCTACAAGGTGGACCACAGTTCTTTTAAAAGATGGTTATTTTATTGCTCCACATACTGTTATGCCTTAACAAATTCCAGATTAATTTCTGCACTTATTTTGCAGGCAAAACCAACATAAATTGAATTCAAAGGGTCCAATGTTTCTCCTTGCTTGTGTTCTCTTTCATATGAATCAGAGTGCAGCAAGGACTGTCCGTGAACGGAATCCTATGTTTCACCTCAGACAATTCAAGAAGAATAGAAAATGCAGGATTTAGGTCTGTATTCCAGTGGAGTTATTCACTGGACCAGCGGACCTATTCACTCCAACTCAGCTGAATATGTAGTAGAACCTCTGAGTTACGGAACAACTTTCTGCGGGAGCTGCAACATATCCCAGGATCCATCTACAACTACTCTGAAGGAACAGTGGACAGAGACAGATTTTCATTGCCCCTGCATATTTGGAGCCTTGGAGAAGCTGGAATTACTGTCAAGTTACAAATCCACTCCAAATACGTCTGATATAGTAAATATGTCTCATGAATTTAGAGCTTCTGAGCCTGTTATCTTGTCAGAATCTCAGATTATAAACTGGAAATAATATATAAATAATAATGGACTCTGCAGAACCTACTTTTTATATCTCTTTTAAGTCACTTTAAAAGTTAGTTGTTATTCACCTTCTGCCCTAGAAATTAATCTCATTAATTTATGTCTTGGTTTTTGAAATCTTTTAAAAATCTTGGCTATGTTTTGGAAAACAAAGAAACAAACAATATTACAATCTTTTTGCACACAGCAAAATCCATCCAAAGTGAGATCTCTGGCAGGATAATGGAAACTTCCTGACCTCATGCTTACAGTTTTTCACCTAAGCTCTTCTATTTCAGCTGATCTTATAAACCCATATCTAGCTCATTGAGACAGTCATAAGATAAAGTGAACTTCCTATGCAAAAATAAAGTAATGCCATTTCTATTGCATCGCCCTCAGGCAAGTAGCCTTAAATCAGGAAAACAATTACAGTAAGTCATGGCCAGAGCTGAGCCTGCTTTACATTCAATTCATTTAACATCTTTATCAGCAGAGACAGATCATGGTTCTTCACATGAAGTACCACAAGGAAGATTGCTTTTGAATTTCATCAATCCTGGTCACGAAAATATTTCACAAAATTTTGTAGAGAATGTAAGAAAATGAAAAATAGCTTCATTTTTCTTAATACAGTTGTAGCGAGTTGCCAATTCAGGTTTTTAAAGACTGGGACTTAAACGAAAATAAAATACAAAAAAATGCTTTGATGAAGATGGTAGGAGAAAGACAATGGGATTTTGAAAAATAGAAAAATAGGTCTGTCACCAAAATCAACTGCTACCTGCTATGCTGCAATCCGAGAAACCAAATTAAAAGGATAAAGGTAATAATGATGGTAGTAATAGTAATAGATATTTATATAAAATGTGCATACTGTGAAGCTCTAGGAATTAATACAGCTACCTGTAAATAACGGACTTCTTGTTCCTGTGTATGTCATGTTGGACTTAGGAGGCATTAAATAGTAAACATTGCACGTTAAGGACTCTACGACTCAGCTCATAGTACTCTGAGGCATTTGCCCATGGAAAAGTAGTACTTCCTTGTCTGAACAACACATTAAAGATCATGTGATCTGGCCACAGTAACAAGTAAAGGATAGTTTCTATTTAAAGGTGGCTTCTATCTTTGTGGGGTTTATAGATCATACAGGCACTCAGATATGCATCCCCAAGGTTGTAAGAGCTACTGCTTGATGAGGAGGCTACTTTTGATGAGCTTCTGGAGGTTTAGATGTCCTGAACCCTTGCCACTGCACATAATATCCCTGAGACGTCTGGATGACCTCAGCAAGCCCCATACAGAAATGATCTGCCTGGGGCACACAGGAAGTAAACATGGTTCAGGTAAACATGGATCTTTGCAAAAAGTATTATCTCAGGAAGTATGTTTTATAATAGAGGCTACAAAAATTGTAGAAATCCTGACTAAAACAACTCTCAGGCAGAGACAACGGTCAGTTGGTATCAGGTTTTTACTTGTATTAAAGGATTATCTCACTTTAATCTGTCAAGGTGTCACTCATTTAACTCTTCTTAGCTGGGTACAAAGTATAGGGTACTCCATCGCTCTGGTGCCATAACATTTGTTCTGGCAGAATGGTTTTCACCTGCTTTTGTGTGTGTGTTTTAGTGTTTGTTTATTTATTCCTTCATGTTATATAACCTACTAGTTGCACTGTGTATGATCTCAAATACCTAAGCATTCCTCACATGCACAGAACCTTTAGAAGTATATTAAAACAAGCTGAGTTCTCCCAGATGGTTGTATAGCAGTAATTAAGTAAAAACTGCTATTCCCAAGGTGTGCTCATTTCTGTTAATACCATCAGTACTGCTGCTGCATGCACAAGCAGGTTAATAAAGAGAATCAGATTAGCTTTTTTCTTCCAGAACAGCAGGGCTAAATCTTCATTAGACATAAAACAATGAAGACACGTGGAAGAATAAGGGAATGCTATGGGTTTATATCAGTTGAATACCCAATCTGAATAACTATTTCACAAAATGAAAGAAAATTCAGATAGGCTTGGTTAAGAAATATAAAAATTCAATCAATTTTCTAGCATTCCAGTAAGTTATCTATGAAAACCATTGGTTTGATATCAAAAGATCTCATGAGTGATACTTGTAAAGGTAAAAGCAGATTTAATTCTCTGGCTGCAAACCAAATGCATTTCTTGAAATAGGAGGAGAAATAAAAGGAACAGATGTTGTTCCACATCTAGAATGTAAAGAAATTACTTGGAAAATTTCAGGAAACAGACATTTTAGATATTTTAGTTATAGGTTGGGGAAGGAGACAGGGGGATGACTAAGTGATGTCTAGTCTAAGTGGAATATTTATTGGTTGAATTGTATTTATTGGGTCAATGTTCATTTTTTTTTTCAGCAATGTCAGATCAATGACTATTCCTGAATGTCTATAAACTGAAGGAACATCTAATACCAGTATAATTATTTCCTTTTTCATGCACACAGATAAGGATACCAACATAGGGTTCATTTATAGCAATGTAAGTATCTATGTAAGAGATGCTAAAAGACACAACCTTCTGAGTAACATGGGGTCTAATTCTTAAAGGAATAGGATCTCTGTGAAGACCCAACACAGTTCTGCCATAGCTAAATGCACAGTGATTTCTTCTGACGCACTCCCTAAAGTTATCAAAATGCATTACTCTGTAATCAAGCTTCTTTTCCTGTTACTTAATCATGTATTTGGCTTCTTCGGCAAATGTCTCTGCAGTGATGCATTCAGGAAAATATTCTGGAAAGAGTTCCAACACCTATATTGAAATATCCAAGCTTTAAAAAAAGAACGGTTTCCCCTAAACCATAGCTATCTATGTGTAAATCACTGCCAGTGCATCTTGGCAAGCTTTACCATATTTGACTAGAAGTATTTTCTTGAAACATCCACCACAGAAGCCTTCTCAATACTGCAGCTTATACCTGAATGCCTGTATCAAAATCAGCCATAAATACTTTGGGGGTTTTAAATAGATTTTTGCTTATTAGGAGGCATTTAATCTGTGTTTATTAATATACTGTCCTGGTTAGAGTTAGAACAGAGCCAATTCTGTTCAGATGTTTCACTTCTCAGCTCAGTCTCTCCCAAGTCACTGCACTGTCTGAAGGTAACGGCAGGTTTTTGCAGACAGTGTCTGCTCTAGCAGTGACAGCGCTTGGTGTTTACAGTCACTACCAGGGGTTGGGATGCAGAAAGGCTCCTGCTTATACTGCTCCTGTGCAGACCAAGGTCACTGCTAAATCCTGTGTGCCACGCTGGGGTGCAGTAAGTGAGAGGCTGCACCTGTGGGGAGGAGCAGACAGGACAGGTGACCCTAAAGTGACCAACAAGGTGTTCCATCCCATAGACATCATATTTGGTGTAAAGCTGAAGTCTTGTTCTCTTGCCCTCTTCTTCAATGGCTGACATACAAGGAGGACTCTGTCCATTCTGCCTTCGATCTCAATCCGTGCATTCCTGAATCCAGTTCCAGAATCCAGCTTCTGTGTCCAGTTCCCGTTTGTTGCTGAGCTCATCTTGGGCCTTCCCCAGTGCCTGCCTGGTGGTGCAGCATCAGTGGTGACGGTGATGTGATTGCCACCAGGAGGATTTGGTTCAGTACTGACATTTTATGTATTTGTATATATTTCATTTTACTATTATTATTCTTATTAAAGCAATTTTAGTCTTATTTTCCAATCCACAATTCTCTGTCCCTTACTCATTTTCTTCTTCCCCTCTTCGGGAAGGGGTAGGGAGGACGCAGGGTTATGGAGAGCATCTGACATTCATCTAGCAGCGGGCCAATCTCTAGCCCTTGACACGTATATAAAATGGTGACTTGCTCCCACTACTGTTTTTCTTTTTCAGTCTCTGAAACCACTTCCCTGAGACCAGTCTGCAGCATTTTTCCAATCACCTCTCTATCAATAAGGCCTTGTGGAACATACTGATTTGCTGGCCTTAAGAACCACAGTTTTACCAGTGTTGCCCTAACTTGCTGGCCTCAAGAGGGACATTTTTCCACTGTTGTCAGCAGTTATGGTGTTTTATGGAACCAAAGACTTGGGAAAAATGTAGTTAAACACTCAACAATGAGGCATCTTGATAAATAGCCCTGGTACTCCTGCAATTGCTGTATCTCTTGATTGCCAGGAAATAGGCACTTGATAAACATCCGGTTTCATTGTTTACCCATGTTTGTTCTAATTTTAAACTAGAAACCTGTAATGTGCATAAGAACATTGCTCAGTTTGGTTTGAAACTAGGCAGGTAATTAATGACTAGACATTGCATCTATTTATTAAAGACAGTCTCTAGAGACTTTACTGACTACATTCCGAGATAATAACCTTGTTAGAAGGCTAGAGGAATAATAGTTTCTTTAGGACTTTTTCCTCCTGTCCAATTCCTGCACTTTAAGTCCTTTGTTTTAAAATTTTTAAATTTTAAGTCTCTTGGCTAGGCAAGCGCTCAACGCAAGCATAGTCCTTCCCCACACTCTGTATCATGTGGTAGCCTGGATGTCGCAATCTCCGGGCTTCCAGCTGACCAAAGCATTTTGGAGATGCTGAGCAAATTGTGTTCTCTAGACTGTTTCATTGTAATTATTCTTGCTTAGTTGCTTAATCTGTTGCATTTTGTCAGACTATCACTTGGTAGCTCTTTGTGTTATGAGCTGACTCACAAATTTCCTCATTGCCTAAGTATTACTGGATACAAGTATCACAGCATCTCTTGTCAGATTTTGGAGATAACCACTTTGTATCTGCAGTTATCCAAAACAATTTGATTATCATCATCTCTGATTTCAGTCAAGAAGTACTAATAAGCTACATGCATTTGTATGTCTGAGGAGGCTGTATCAGCCAAGACTGTGAAAGCACAAGCAATACTCAGACACGACATATCACACTGAAATACGCACACTAAGGAAAGGGAGAGATCCTGAGGTGGGTGCCATGCAGGAAAACAGAACACCCTACCAGCAGCGCCATGCAAGTCAGCTTCTGATCAAAACAGACAGACCTTCAGGTAGCGTCAGATTAAGCACAGGTTTCCTTCTTGACTTCACCATAACTCTAATAACTCTGCATTTTAAGCTATGGTTTTTTATGTTAGTTACTCTAAGTGAAAACTTTACTTTGTTTTTCTTTAACCTGGTTAAAATTCAGTATGATTTTGTCACCGGTTTGGCCGAGGTAAAA
>NW_010422535.1:0-219 GCF_000710305.1 Buceros rhinoceros silvestris
GGAAGTTTTAGCTCAAACCAGGACAGTAGCTTAATGAAACTCAGACTTTCAGGCGCCATATCCCCGGGTGGCAAGGCTTGTCCTTTTGTGCAAGCTTGGTGCACGGGCTTCAGGACAGGGGGTGGTGGGGGGTAGCTTCAGACGCTTATCAGGTGCTGCTGCAGGCCTGTCTCTTGTGCAGCTCGATGCCGGCAGGCAGGGAGGTTGCGCTGTCCCACC
>NW_010422535.1:457-742 GCF_000710305.1 Buceros rhinoceros silvestris
TCGACACCTGAACGGACAGCGGGCTGAGGTCTCGTTTTGGTGACGAAGACGCACCTTCAGGACCGCAGCCAGAATGCGTGAACGTCTCTGTGCATAGCCCACAGCTTGCTACCGACTTCCTTCTGAACGAGGCACAGCCAAGGGTGCTTTCCTCCGTTTCCCCCTTGGCAGCTCCTGGGGGACACAGGCTGCAGCGAGCCTTGCCTGCACTCCCGCAGCCCTGGCGGCAGCGCACGGAAAGCGCTCCCCCCGGGGGGCCGCGCCTCAGGAAGGCTGCCCAGCCCG
>NW_010422536.1:0-16755 GCF_000710305.1 Buceros rhinoceros silvestris
CGGATGATGATTCTATTCTATGATGATTCTATTCTATTCTAAAATTACTCAGAACCTATGCCAATCTCTTGCTTACATATACTATTTCCAGGGGTACAAGGCAGCAATATTTTCTCCTCTGAAATTGTCTGATCCTATAACTCACCCTCTCCAGTTTGCTAATAAACAAGCAGGATGTAATACTCTTACTATTTCACATTGTGTTCTCCTAATTCTGATGAGTATCTCATCTGAAATTAATTTAATCCTAGTATGTGACACTGGAGAAAGGCCAATCTCCCATCTATGTGGTTTCCATATGCAACTCACTGACTTCACCCTGCCATGTATCATCAGTATGTGCAGACCTTGGAGAAACATTTTTTATCAGTATGTAGGTGTAATTTAGAAAAACGTTACTTTAATAACATTCAGATAAAACCACACCTTGCAAAATCAGAAGAGATATACTTCTTTCCAGAGGAAACACTGACTTCAATTAACAAACCTGTATATACGCATCAAGCCCAACTCAGAAACAGACTCTGCTTTTATATGTAACATTTGATAAGTTATTACATATTGATAGTACTGGTTGGGGTGCATGGTTTAAACAGACTCTTACTTTTCTTGCCCAGTCAGAATCAGAACTTATAAACTCTTGAGACAAAGTGTAAACAAGTTCATTGGAATTGCTATGGAAAATGAATATAAGGACCTCAATTCAGTAGAGTTAAAAATGTTCTATGTAACACACATTTTTTTTTTTTTTACATGACTACATGTGCGTGTTCAAAGCTTTTTTGGTAGGTAGGCATTTATTACAAAAAAATTAAAATGCATAAGGTATTGCAAAGATGATGTTTGCAGACTCCTGAAAGACTGATGCTTGTTGGGCTGTGATTTTTTGCAAACTAAATTTACAGTCTTATACATGGAATTATCATCAGCATTTCCCTGTATTTAACTTCCACTTTTTTTACATTCCAACCTTTTCTTGAATTAGCATGGTGACCTGAATCTTCCTTTACAACCTGATCTTCTTCCAAGATGTCTGACATTGGAACATTAAAGCTGATAGTATCTTCATCAGATGGCTAAGAAGAAATAAGAGAAATGCTGCTTTCAGCTCAAACAAGTAAAACCAAATGTATATATTACAAGTGCTTACTAATGCACTTCATTTTATTTTCAGCGATATTAGTTGGTATACTAAAACACATTACTTTTATCTACAAGCTTATCTACTATGACTTTACAGATAGTGGCTACACAACGAAAAGCAGTGACGCATTAGCCTTTATTTCTGTCCCATGCCGCTAGGGGTCTGCTGTTCTGCTGGACCAACAGTGACCTGCTCGCAGCAGGACCTGCTTACATTCTGTCCTGAGGTGAACTACAGCAAAAACCACAGATTGCAGACGTGGCCAAGTTTCTATTCTTGCTCTCCTGAGTTAGAGAGTTTACCAGTACAGTAGTCTCTCGGAGGCTTGCGAATGTATTTCTCAACAAACGCACTGGTGCTCTCATACTTTAGATGCTCTGTGTTTCTGTAACTCGCTACTCTGCAAATACACATTCCATACATGTATTCCATAATTATAACTGCTATAATAAGTTTGCTCCATATTCTTTAAGAATATCTATTTTTAAGGAAATGGTATGTCCCTGTTCATCAGTTCAGGTCACTGTAACACAAGATCTGCAACAGAATGGGAGATTGTTACACACAATCAGATATTCAATTCCACCATCATTACCTTCCAGTAGAATTATGCCATTCTTGCTACCTTTATATGTTCATAAAAGTGTTTCCTACATGGAGTATAAGTCCTAAAGCTAAGGTTTGTGATAAGGGATGGAGTAAATCTGCTTTACTCTTAAAAAACTGTATCAAAGAATGTATCTTTGTCATTATTACTATTTGCCAAGAATACCCTGGATTTAACACATTTTGTAAATGTGGACCGCCGTAACTGTTCCACTTTATGAATAAACTGCATGTTATTAATGCTATGATTTCACTGGCTGTATTCTGCTTAAACAGAATGTTCACAGACTTGATAAAGCATTGTAAAAGTGATGAAGCTTTATAATCAAATTAACTAACATTGTAGTACTGTTCCCATTTGCCAATTTTTACAGTGAATTTTAGATTTTAAAATAAACTATTTTAAAATTAAAGAAATTAGTATCTCAAACAGAAAACAAACAAACCACACTGCAAATATTCTAAGCAAAAAAGTCACTAGTTCTTTTAGACCTGAAACAATGACAATCCAACAACTTCAAAAAAAAAAAAGACATGCACAGTATAAATTCATTCAGACAATCAAGGTTACAGTGAAGCTCCTTCTCTTTCTTTCAGGCTATATTTCTTGTGACATTTAAGCACTAAATTTAGTTATTCTATATCAAAGATGCAAGTTTTGCTGATTTTGCAACTATCATTTTAAAATGTTACTTGTAGTAAAATGTTCTTATACGCATTTTTACAAATTCTGAATACCAAAACAGGCATGATTTTTCTCAAAGTAACATACACAGCTTTTAGGAAAATATTTTGTAGGGTCGGTGTAAAAAACCAAAAAGCACCAAACACAGGCATTTGATTTGGAAACAGAAAATCATTCTTTAACAGGCTTTGTTTCTCTTTCAGGGCCTACAGAATTCTGCAATTGATTTTCCAGGTGTTTCCTGCCTGTATACTATAAAATAGAAAGTACCCAGCGCAGCCTGAGATAATACGAAAGTATTACTCCTTCACAGGTGAAATACTGCACCTCACTTCCTTCATCCACATTTTTATTTTTATTCAGCTAGCAACAGAAGACAATAGACATACAAGAATCAGAAATACTGTGTCACTTATGGGTAATAAAGCAGGGAGACCATCTGTATCTTAACAAGCACCCTCTTGTTCTAGTGAATATTAACTAAGGAATAAAATAAGGCCAAAGGTAGGTGGAAAACGAATCAAAATGCTACACTATTCCTAAAAGATGCGGAACATAAGTGTGCTACCTTAAAGTAGAATTTGCCTTCAAGTTGCCGTGATCAGTTTTACACCAACACTACAAGATATCTTTCACTTGAAATGCCCATGGTGACTATAGCTCTGAAGAATTGAACCTTTAAATGACGCTACCAACAAGCCCGACAAATACATAAATTGTTCCTTTCATCGAGTACTTCCTCCTATGTACAGACCCAAAGCAAGTCGGCAAGCTTCCTAAAAAACACATTAGTATTCAAATAAGTGATTCACTTCAATTACCGTTTTTAAGTTATACAAGTGCAAAATGTCATGTATTTTCTGTAGAAGAGCTGAAACTGAACAGCCACTAGCTTTCAGACTAAACTGTAGTTTGTGTTTATATGTCTTCTGTATATAAGCCTATAAAATAGGCTTTAGTGTTTGGTATGTAGATTTCTGACAGTAATTAACAACGTATGTGAATCTGTATTCGCAACATGCTGGTATTTCCTGCACAATTCTCACGTGTAACACAGGTATTAAAGGTCATGTCAGAAGGAAAAGAGAGTGGTACATTTACTACCAAATACATTTGGGATTACTGATCTCAGCATCTATTTTTTCCTTAATAGTACAGCAGTAGTCAGGCAGGGATGGAATGAGTAAATAGTTTTCATATGAAAAGCCTTTGTGCTATTAAAAATATATTGGTTTGTTGTTGATTGTATTTATTGCAGCATTCCAATTGCTATATTTTGATTATAGGAAAGACGATCTATTTTTTTAAAGCTGTTATATATAGCTGAAGAGGAAATTCTGGAATAACAGTTTTATTAATGTGCTAACTCGGCTTCAGGAAACATAAAAATGGCAAAACAGTTTCTAAGCATCTCCGAATGGACTGCATCCTCTTCCAACTAGAGGGAAAGCATTAGAACATCAGCTATAATAACTGCTTCATTTCCACCCAGCAAGAAACTTGCTCAGACACTTTGAAAACCCTGTGGGGTTTTTCGGTGTTTTTTTTTTAGTGTTACTGTATTTAAGAGACTAATCAGTAAGTGGATTAATTTCTAATTTGCTTTTTAGTATTTACAAATTCAGTACCTAAGCTTGATTCTATATACATTTATTTCAAAAGCAACAGAATCTCTTTTCCTCAAAGGATGAGGATGAAAAAATTAATGCAAAATTATTTTAAGTAGCAAGAAGCTCATTGTTCTACTGCTTACTTATTTATCATTATTTATTCAGTTCAACTCCAACTAGATTAAACGCCCTCGTCAGCTGAGCAGTGCCTCAGAAAAATATTCCAGGAAAGTCAGCTCTAACTGCTTAAGACAAAGCTAGTCTCAGAAAGTCCTTTGTCTTTGGTCTGTCAGACAACATAGTACAGAAAAAATTCTGAAGGCTTATTTCCAGCATTGCCTAACCGCCAGAGTATGTAATTGCATTAAGATCTGCAAAGTTTCTGAAGTTTCTATGCTACAGCAAACTGCCATAACCACAACAGCACAGACCACCCCAGGAATGGGGACACTGAACTCTTGTTATTTCCCAACAGGAAAGAGTCATCAGTCAGACAGAAAACACTTGAGAAGTCAGGTGTGTAATCTCTTAGAACATTTACTTCACTGGAAACAGCAGACGTGGATTCTGGTTTGGTCCTCATTCTCTAGATTATGTAAACTGCCTGGAAACTGTAGTGAATTTTCACTACTGGTAGGTTGTCAATGATTTGTAAGCAAGTATCTCACTGCCCTCTCCAGGAGTACAGACAAAAAAACCCCATAAAACGCCCAGCCTACTTTTATCTTTGTTTTAGCCATTTCTTAGTGAGAAATTCATGCCAAGGATGTGGCTGCACAGTTTTGATGGCTAAAAATGTATTCATATTTTTACCCAACTTAAAATACAGTCAAAACATGGGTGCTGGAAGGGGAGCTGGACACAAAACTCAAACAACTTACCTCTGTAGTGGACAAACGTTTATCACCATTATCACTACCAACACCTGAATCTGAGTCCTTTTTACTTGGGAAGATGTCATCAATGCTAGATATGAATTAAAAAAAAAGTTGAAAAACCAATAAAAAGCTATTATAGCATTTACCGTTAGAATTCTGTCTTGGTTTCTCTTAAATCAAACCAAAATTACAACTAGTCTTAATGGCAGAGGGTGGAATAGCCTAGTGTGGTTAGAATCTACAAATTTGTAATCTGGTGACAGCACAACAGATCAGATGGCATGGCTGGTTAGCCTAAGGGTTAATGAAAACATCAGAAATAATCTGCTATAAAGCTTGCTTTTGTAGACACTAGGTAAAAAAAGCTCAGTTATTAGCTAAGTAGAACAGGAGTCCGACTGAAGTCATTTAAGTATGGGATAAGCAACTAAACTAGTTGAACTCAAACTGGAGTCAACTGATTTAATTGTAACCATTGATGCATTAAAAAGGAACTGGTATCTCCCTGCGGCTTGAAGTAATTATTAACACAGAAACCTCTTTTTGGAGTTTTAAAATAGACTTTGAAATGTAGGTTTTTAAGAAAATGACTATAATAGTGGCAACTGCTCTCTCTTCTGGTTTCATTACCTCATGTGACCTCTACTCATTTTAAAAGTATACTATTAGATGCAATACTCTCATCACCTACTTTTTTTAAAATATGCTTTATTATCCCCTCATTTGCAATACTGAAAGATGTAATTCTCAATTCAGATCAACATAGCAATTTAAAAAAGAACTTTATCAGTCTTCAAATGAGACAATTATCCGATTAATTCTAATCTTAACTTATCTCTTATCAGTAAACACTAAGGACTTTGTGTAGAAACTGCCTAAGGAAATCCTAACTGGTTATATTTTTTCTTTAGAAGTGTGAAGTTATTCTCTTACAATAAAAATTTGGTAATTTTTATGTGATAGAGCATTAGGGTGTTAGTTACCAACTGGTACCTACTCTGTACTATCCCTTTACCCTAACCTGTACACTCCTATATGACCAAAATGTCATAAAGGACACGACATTCCTGTCAATTTTCGTGTATATCAAAAGAGCAAAGCAGAAAAGCAGTAGGTGTTTCCCAAATGGAAAAACTTACTCTCCATCCTGGATTATTCCCATCTTTGGCATTTATCTGATAGAAATTCACAAAAGCTTCTCCAAACATATATGAAAGAAAACAATTTGCTTGAAACCTTATCTACATGACTGAAAGGAAGATTTCATAACAGTTCTTGAGGGTTTTTTTTCCCCAGGGTGTTAGCGGTATCCTCTCTATTTTTATTTACACATTTGTTTTTGTTAAATACTTTGTCCAAAAATAAGGCATGATTGTACTTTCTCTGACTGGTTATATTATACTTCCCATGTTAGCAAAGAAAAACCTGGCTAACGACTGGCTTCCAGTTAGCTATGGAGCTCATCATAGAAAGGAGCTGATTCTATCTAGTTCCTGTCCTTAAACCACAACACAAAATGACATTTCCTAGAAGTTTGATGAAAGACATTTAAAGATTTAGTCTTTTGTTTTGCTAACAAATCAGCACATTCCACTTTAAAAGGGTCTCAACACATGCAGTTCTCTTTGCTGGATGGATAAGCCTCTGGATGAATAAAAAAAAGCTTGAAAAAAACTATGTGACGAATGTATAACAACATATAAATCACAAAACAAGGTAAGAATTTAAAACTTATTTAATGTGTTAGATTTCCAAGAAAGTTCCAACACCTCATGATAGTACTATCTGAATTCTTTTCAATATACTCCTGTAGTCTACTACTAAGAGGTTAGATTTAAACTAGGTTCACTTCTAAGCTCTTTCGTAATGTGCTTCTATCTTTAATCAGAACTGATTGTTAGAAACATTTTGTTCTAAACTCTTCAAGATATTTCACTAGAATAAAATATATTAAAGCAAACCAAATCTCTGTTCAATAAAGTACACTCTAAACAGCATATAAACAAAATTCTGGAAACTAAAGTTACATTTATTTCACTTTCTTATAGGTGTTACATGAAAAGACTAAGTGAGATTCTCATACATACCTCTCTTCTACGGGTTGTGGCAAATGCTGTTGTTCTATTGCATTAAGATACAGGGAGTCTGCTGTTTTAATCTGACAGGCCTGTACAGTCAGATACTTGAATATATGCACCTTGCCCTTTGTACAAATCTGTCAGACAAGAAAAAGTTAGCTTTATCACTAGAATGAAAGAATTAATTTATTCCAAATGTCACTTAGGGTAAAACTCCCTGAAAACCAACTCACATCATCACAGTAGAAATAAAGGAAAATGGATTTTATTCATTTTTTTAAAAAAAAGGACTACGAACTACTTAAATACTCAATCCATTATTTGTGCGTACTAGTATAAATACCCTCAGAGAGTAAGACAGAAAAGAAGAATGTATTCTACTTAAAATCCAAATTAGTTTCTCACTCAAGAATAATGACAATATGTATTGTATCGTACAATATTGTATTATACAATATGTATTACAATATACAACTGTAAATTGAAAAATTATTTTCCAAAAATAGTCAATAATGACATTTAACTAGCAAATCACTGTAGAACCTTCTAGAACTGGGTTCCTATTAAAGGAGAGAAGATTTATCCAGGAAGTTTCTCACTTATCTTTCTCAAAATTATGTATTCCAACATTAAGCTTCAGATGCAGATAAGAATGACAAAAACGAACAGGCATCTAACAGAATGGAAGTCTTCCAGATTCATGTTGGTTCAAGTGATATACAGAACACAGGATTATTTTCTATGTCTTATTTTTATATCAAGAACTAATGTATATGATGACTGAAGTTCAGAAGCCTGCAATTGGTGGTGACATTTTATAGGCTATAATTTGTTATGGTCCACCCAATATTACAGCACAATTTAAATTACAGATGTTACTTACTTGTGCTGGTGGAGATTGCAAGGGATTATTCTCAAGCAATAATACTTGTAACTGCACCATCTTTCTAAAACAGATTGGAATGACAAGCACTTTATTGCAGGAAAAGTCGAACTTTACCAAGGGAAGCTGTACTAGTTCTAAAAGTAATAAAAAAGAGAAAAGGTGTTATATCTGTATTTCATTTTGACCATGATAAAATATTTCTGCATAAGCCTTCTTTTGCATTCAGGAAAAATACAAACTCAGGCAGGAATAAAAACAACATTTACTTCATTCTATACTGGGAAATGAAAAGAGTGTTATTGTTCTACGTTATTGTTACAAGGGACAATAAATTTTAAAATAAATCCTTTGAAATATATTTCTTTTTCCTTAAACTTAGCTGACAGTTTCCATATTGCATTCACAGGTAAGTACTTGTGCAACTTAAAAGATGCCTAGAATCATAAAGACAATTCATTAAAAAAACTCATACACTTATTTAGCAAATACCACTGAATGCTACACTCTGCAAACTCAAACGGAATAAAACTGGAATAACTGCAAATGGAATAATAACTACTCTCTATTCGTATTTACTTATATAATTAAAAAATACTTTCAAAATGCTAATAAGGAGAGCTACCATAAAGGTATTAAGATTGATTTTTTGTTTGTTTGTTTTTTACCTTGGGGTAAAACTTCGAGGTAATTTCTTCTGACATTCAATTCTCTTAAAGACTTCAGCTGGCCTATCTGCTGTGGCAAAGCTGTGATTTCATTACAACTGACATCCTACAGCAAAATAGTAATAATAAAAATAATGAACACTTGGCTCCTGAATGGTAAATAGTACAGATGTGGAATTTTAACTAATAAGCTATTACTGTTGTAACATTTATTAACCTGAAAACATGCAACCAGCTATGCCTCATATTGACAAAGCAAAACTAGATACATGAGAAAAAGTTTACACATTACTTAAAACCCAGAGCAAATGCTTATTTGGAAAACAAGTTAATTTTGACAGTTCATTTAATTTCTATAGAAACATTCTAAACCATTTGCTTAAGATGTTCTACCTTTGTTAACTTTAATTCATATGAAGAACTCAGTAACACGATTATATAACTAAATATGATTGGATAAGATGTAAAACTGCTAGTGTGTGGATCTTTTTTTTAAATGGTGGTTCTTGTTCTGAAAAGGGTACTTAAGCAAAATTTTAAAAAGAGAGAGAGAGAAAATAGCAATAGCGTTGTGTAATGATGCTCAGGAAAGGCAAACGTTTGATTATCACATCACACAGCAGGCCATAATAAAATAGGACAGGTCTTGTTTAGTATTATACAGACATTCAATATATTATTGTAAAAAGTACTTATAACTGCTTAGACAGGTTCTAAGTAGGTCTGATTTTGATTTCTATATACAACTAATTTAATAATCTGGATTAAACTGGAACTCATCCTCATTTCAGCATTCCTAAAGGAGTAACTGCTGTAAAGTTGAGCTGAAAGTACAGGGTCTGGTTATACAGCATAATGCTAAGTAACAAGTTTACATAGAGTAGCATTACTATAATAAATATTACACTTTAACACTATTGCTAACAAGAAACTGCTACAAATGTGTACTAGAGATCAACTTCTTGGATTAAGTCACTCTAAAACCAGATAGAGTTCAGATACTAGCTACCATTTTTGTTGTCAAATGTCTGTACTCAATATGAAATCAAAAGGACATTGAAACCTCTGCTTACATCCCAGGCAACTTGTAAGTATGAGTAATGTCCCAGTTATGCTTCCCTTTCTGCATTGCTTCATAGCACGAGAGCTAAGTGGGGTAATGCCAAATTTTCCTGAAGAGCCAACGGAACACTTTTAGAATGTTCACTCCTACTCTCGATTGTTTCAAATGCATTATACAGTATTGGGGAGTCTACAAAATTTCTAGAAATCAGAGATTTCCAGGTCATCTCTTTGAAGATAGTTGCTTTAATACTAGTCAAAAGTGTTACAATAACTCTCTATCTTCAAGCCTAAAAACAAAAAACTGTAGTAGAAGCAAAACATGATCTGACAATGTCACTTGTTGTATCAGAGAGCTTTCTTCTTGTAACAGAATCTCACTGCTGTCAAAGCTTCCTTCCTTGTCAAAACACAGGCAGGAAATTATTTTAGCTTTTAGACAAGGAAATTAAAAACCTCAGTTAATAAGTGCATCTTTTGCCCAAGTTGCCACAAAGTATGATTAATTGCGCTGTTCCCAGATCATTTATTTTTGACATTTTACTGTCCTATTTTTAATTTACAGCCTTTAAACAACCTCATAATTAGACACTCAATTTTTAGAGCACGGAATTTAAAGTCACCTTGTGGCAGAGAAACTCTAGACCAAGTGCACTCATGTGCACACATCAGAACAAGTCAGGGACAGAGACAAAGAATTTTAAAGGAAGTGAAAAAAAAAAAAATCCTGGCAGTGTGTAGCCTCAAAACCAAAGTCCACTTACAACCTTTTAAAAACATCCTCAGTAAGACTGATCTGTTATGAAAGCATGTCAGCATTCACCAGATCTCTAGAGACAGTAGTATCCTTTATCCTGCTAAACACTGCGGTCCAACTTTTTTTTTATTACTTTCTGAATAGCCATGGAAAACAAAGACCTGTAGCATTATTTCTAGTTACACTTACGCTCTTGACTATTATTAGACTTCATGAGTGTGTATGTGACAGAGACAGTGTTTATCTCTCCCATTACTTTGGCAGTAAGGGAAGCAATACTATCAAAGGCAAATGCCTATGGTTTTCAAGCTAGTATTTTTTAAAGGAACTAAACAACTAGCTGTTTGGAACTTCACTTAATGGACATATGCAGCCAACTGAAGTGCAAGCCCCTCCAAGGGCCTAGTGCTTGCTGAAGATCAGTCTTCCTGCATTAATTTTATTTTGTACTCATCAGTTATGCCATGTTTTGCCACGATAACACAATTTTTCAAGATCAGAGAAACATAAGGCATATTTAAATTCAACATGAATTTCTGTAGCATGAAACTCAATGGCATGAAATAAAATTAAAATTATCAACATTTTGCTTTTGTTTATGGTAAAGTTTAAATGGTCTTAAAACAACAAATTCAGCATAACAAACAGAAAAGCCAATACAGTACTCTGGTTCCATATTAACATATTTATTGACACAAACACAGGAGTTTATCCAAACCATCCAAACTGAGGTAAACTTCCTCCTCACATCCATTTAAAAACTTGGGACTCCTGACCGAGCTGTTACTACTAAAAAGCACACGAATTCTGTCAGAGCTTGTAACATACCAGCCATACAGAAAGGTAAAAAGAAGCTACATGGTGCATGAGGCACATGTATGCTTTCAGGCAGCAGAAGGCTGCTAAGGTCTCACTTTGTGAGTCTGCTGGCCCAGGTTAGATACATGAGATACCTAAACCCAGCTGAAAGATTTCAAGGCTTTCAGCATAAGATCATTGCACAGATGGAGAAGGCAGAAGTACAATACTGCCTGATAGGATGGAAAACAGAATTTTACTGTACAACTGATAGTTCTGGGTATGATTACTGAGCAATCTCTGCCCAATTACTTTTCTTCAATGGAAAGTATATTTCAAGTTATCACCACAGCAGTTTTCCACTCATTCTCCTGGCTAACAGTAGAGGTATGAGTGAGTTATGCAGCTGCAAATACGTTTCCCAATCAAATTTTGCAAATAATTGTAATATATCCTGCAGGGAGAATAAGTTGTATGTTATTTTGATGCTTGTAAGATAGCTGTCAGATCTATATAACCCAGAACCCTAATTCAAAAGAATACCTGAAAATTTATTGCATGTACTAAGTTATTCTATGCCACAAGTACGAAATTTATATATATATATATGATAGAAAAAGAACTACTCCATTTTAGAAGAGAGCAGGAAAAAAATACTTTGTTGGAAAGATCTAATTGCAGCAAACTATGCTTATATCATTCTAGAGTGACTACAGAAGTAAAATTTGTTTCAAAAGTTGGATAACAAAAAAAATTTCATTTACTGTGTGCACACAGATTTTACTGCACGTGGTCTGTGAAAAACTGTGGGAACCTGAGGATGCTTGTCAAAGTCCTGGTAATACAAGAACTGCATGCAGCCACGTGGCATTTGTCACCTCTCAGGACCGATCTCCTGGGCCAGCTCAGCACCAGCACCGTGGATGTACCCAAACAACAAGAGGTCCTGTCCGCCATCTGGATGATGGTGTTGCTTGGAGGCCACATGCTATTCAGGCTGGCATTGCTCTCACACAGCTGAATGTTTGGTACTGCAACTGCAGTATGACTTAATCTTTTTTTTTTCTTTTTATTCAGTTTAGAACAATGATCACCTTGTCACCTAAACTACATAGTATTATATATGCCAATACAGATCCCGACTCTCAATCCTACCACTATTTGCTTCTGCCAATACATCACAGTTTAGTTATTTCCAGCTAAATAATGCAACTAATTTCACTGGAAATGTACCAGGTACTCATAGTGGCATCAAACCAAGTAATCAGGTCATCTGAACAGAATCACACTCAATTTAACAAAAACTTCCCTCTCTCTCCCTTCGAATCACAAAGACCTTTGTGAGCTTTCATAATTCTTCTAGGCTACCAAATTGACACGTTACTATAGCCTCTCATTTGAAATATTTTTAGAGCAGGAATTGTTGTTTTCTTCATGACAGAGTAATACTGAAATTACACTGTAACTGGAAAGGAATATGCAAAACCAGTATTCCAGAAGGCAAACATATGATTTTTTTTTTTTAAAGAACCCAAACAAACCCTATTTCATCCGAGTACAATCTATATTGCTTTTCAACCTTTTAGGTTTTAACTTTTCAATATGCTGAAATAAGGAGAGGGGCTACCATTAAGCTATGTACAAACTCTTACTGACAAATGAAACACTTCCAGCGTCAGCAATACTAGCTGACCATACTGGGAGGGTTTAAGCTTGAAATTGGGGAAGAAATTAGACATGAAAGCACTTCAGAAGCTCTTTAATGAAAATATTACCACAGTCCTCAGTTAACACAAATAAAACAGGTGATTTTGACCAGACAGAATCAGTCGAAGTCTTTTGCATGAGACCCCTACCTCTAAGCTAGGCTACATTTAAACTAGAAGCAATCAAGAGCTAAAAGGCTCCAACTGATGTTTATTTTCTATTTAGTCATCCTATCCCCTAAATTAGGATGCGTTAAACACTGTTCAACTTTGATTATACATAAAACTGGAACCATAATGTTTTCTTGAATATATTTTAAGCACAACAGAAATAATGTTATATTAACACTTTTTTTTTAAGGTTAATGAAATAAAAATAATTTCAGTAATCTATTTAAACACATCACATACACGCAAAAAAATTTTTCTAATATAATAGTGCTCACCAAACAGAACAAAATTGGTAGTCTTTAGTTCAGGTATAACCAAGAAAGTAAAAGGTAACTACCATTCCCCATCCTCATCAATAGCCAGATCAGTAAATAATAGAAGCCTGATACCGCAGGATGCTGTACAAAAAGGAATACTAAAAGGACAAATGCCCCAGAGCTACCACTTCACTCCACATATGAAGAACCAATAGCAGGACTGGGGCCTAAAGAAAAGTCAGCTCAATTTCTGTAACACAATTTAGTAGACAAATCACTGTTATAGAAATAAAAATACAATAAGTAGGCACTTTCAAATACCGAAAAGTTTTGTAAGATAAATGCTGTCACTGGAGATATCAATAGTTGGAAGAAAGGTCAGTATCGTTTTACTCTGCATAAATTAGCAGTGTCAAAATGTAATTTATTTGTCAATTTGTATCTTAAGAGGTCCAGGCGAACAGAAATAATCAGATGACATAATGCATATGTCATAGGGATTGCAGTCTCAGCCTACAATATACAAAAGAGGAAGAAAAGAGAAGCATTCTCTTATATACTTTTCAACATACAAACATAAAAAAAGCATGTGCAATTGAATTAAGATAAGGTTAAAAAAAAATCTGCATTTTCAGATTCTCATTTACTAGATAACTGTAGATAATCTACTTCTTGCAGGACCAGTAGTCATGTGGACAGCTTTGTAAATCTCTTTACATGAGTGTTCCAGGAAAGTAAGGTTGCATGACAAGCACAGTGAAATAAAATTAAAATAGGCTGGTAAGACCAGTATCACTAGTAGAATGCACTGTGATAGCAGACAGCTATAACAGAGAGCAAGGAAGCAGAAGGGGAGGGTGCTGCAGAGAGGGATACAGCAGAGCCTGATGCCAGAACTATGAACTTGATAGAGCAAAACAGGGAGCCACTGCTGGCAGCAAGTGTAACTGCTAAAGATGATGAACTTGGAAGCTGAGTTTTGACTGAATCGAGCACAGTGATATTGTTTAGAACGGTGCTGAAGAACATAAAGGAATGTAATTGTGTTACTACCCAACTTGAGAAGGTTAAAAATTAATTTCTCAATCTGCATTATAGTATTATAGTATTTGAACCTGCATTTGTTCAAACATACTTGCAAAGCAAATTTTACTGTTTCTAGTTAAACACAAACAAAGTCAAAATAAAAAATAAAAAAATAGACCAGTAACATACCAGTTCCATTAACTGTTTTAGCTGACCTATCTCTTCTGGAAGGGAACCTAGCTTATTGTTACTTGCAATTAAGACTTTTAAAGGAAGACCACAGAGGCAAGCTGGCAAAGAAGAAAGCTGATTTCGACTGCAACAAAACAAAAAAACCAACCATTAAAACCACCAGTGTCACTCTACTGTATACTCACATAAAGTCTGAGAATTGTAAAATTCCTTCATTTTCATGGTCACATTTTATGCATATAACATCTAAATTTTTAATGACAATCATTAAAGAAACCACTTGCACATCAAATATATCTGCATTACTGACTGAATAGTATCGTGGAATTTACCATTCTGGGGAAAAAAAAATTGATTGTATCATTTTAAAAAGATTGTAACAAGTCTGGTTGTCACCTAGAATGGTTGTTTCCCTTCCTAACAAATAAGGGAAAGTCATCGGAGACAGGATTTTTCAAGTATTTAAATAATCTTACGGTTTCATGTAGCAGTGTAGAAGATACATTTTGTTCCAACTGAAAGGCAAATAAGTTACAGGTAAAATGGAAATTTCCTCAATTTCCTTAAAGCACACTTACAGCTGAAGATTACTTGGTACTTGTTATTACCCTGAGTTAATACTGTAGACTCATATAAATAGAGTGAAAAATTCTGTCACCACCAATGGTTCATTTCTTTCCAACACTTATATAGAGCCATTTTATCTATTTTTCTAAACTTGATAAAACTTCAAGTGACTGACATGTGCCATTTTATTCTTTACACCATATTTCAGGAGAAACAAAAACACCCCACACCAAACTAAAACCCAGATTTTAATGAAGAGGAGATGCAAGGAAAGGCAAAATTTGGTAGAAACTTTTCAAGAGATTAAAACTACTAATTTCTTTTCTTAACTAACTTCTGTGGATCAATTTCCAGAAGAAACTTTAAGCTCAACAGAATAACATATTAACTATTGTCTTTCCCAGAATATTTGAAGGTTTTATTAAAATACGGCTTTTTCTTTTTTATGGGTATTAACCTGCAGGAAAACAAGAAACTTCAAGAGGCACCCCAGTAAGAACTATTTTAAAGAGCTTCTGCGTAACTATTAAGGCTCCAGAGAACAAATATGCATGACTCAACTCTGAAAAAAGATGGCAAAAATTGTCATCTGTAATTTCAGTAAGAGCTGCAACACTGAATTGAAATAAAAGGAAAAAAAATATTCTGCAAGTCTCAAAACATTTCTTCTTCCTTTGCCAATTCAGTCGTCTGCTCAGAAGCTGCATGCAAAGACGTATATTCATGCTCCACGCAACAGTCTCAAAAAGCAAACTATCATCATGTCTCTGTTACACAGCCTGGGAGACAGAGAGGTGTCCAAAACTTAAGGGTATTAAGAATGAGAAATCCAACTATTAACCAGCAGTAGCTGGAAAAAAGAATCAATGCTTATTGTGGAGTCAGGATTCTCATTTCTAGTGTCTTTACAGAAGACCAAGACAAAAGTTATTGTAAAAAATAAGTAGAAATGATTTTTTAAGTTCTAAAGAGCTCAAATTGAGGATGCCTAGAATCTAAAAAACTTACACTATGCAGCAGATCAGACATCAAAAAAAAGTAAAAGTAATTTTAAAGTTCTACAGAACTCAGAAGCAATCCACTAAGAGATAAGAAACAGCACACAAACAGGGCAAATAAGTAATAAATCATCATTAGTTTAAAAGGAATTTATTTAAATAAAACATTAACAGTATCCACCAAGGCCCAAAATCTATGTACATCTCTTGGCATCACTTTCTTACACTATTTAACATATGGTCTCTCCCAGTAAGAGGCAGAAAAATATGCATTTTAAATTTCTAACATTTTTCTTGCCAAGAAGCAACGTGGTTAGAAAGTCAAAGTTACTTCTTCTACAGACTTCTCACTTCGTTCAGCTAATGTGGAGAAGGGCACATCCAAGTGAAGAGGAGATTTTAAATGAGTGAAATGACCTTATTTAGTAAAACTTGAAAAATTTCCTTTTATTTTGTCTGATTTACTACGCTAAGTAATAATAACTTTGTAACTATTCTGGTTTTGTGATGATTCACACAAATTCCATCACTACACTGAGTTCTAATTCACTAGTTCACTATATTGAGTTCTGTTTTAGCTCATTCTAATTCCTAAATTTACTAAGACATTTGTGTATACTTAACAACGTAATTCAGTCTTAATTTATTTTTGTATATCTAACACTCTTT
>NW_010422536.1:16866-26566 GCF_000710305.1 Buceros rhinoceros silvestris
CAAGTCCTGTTCCTTACATGAGTGTAGATTCTCAGGACACACTCTTCTGTTTCAACTTTTAGAGCCCAAATTAGTGTTCCGTAGTGGTCAAAACTACAGTACAGTAATAATACAGGAAGGTTTGAGAAACATTCTCAATATTTACAAAACAGATCAAGCCTTCATACCTTAAATTTAAAGCCCAAAAGCCACTTTGCAACCTGTTGAAACCTTGTTCATGCAAAGACAAGGTTATTGTATCTTCACTATTACAGTTTTAACAGCCTCAAATGCTAAGAAACCCGTAAGAAATATCTCAAGTTTCACAGAAGTTATTACCAGAAGGGAATTAAAAAGAATCCGACTGTGCTGATGTGATTAGCATTCTGAATTTCCTAGAATAATATGGGAAAGCAAGGGATAAATATTATTCGGTCTTTAAATAACTTGTTTTACATTTCAGCCTTTACAATGCCCTCACAGAGCTGTATCTACAGCCAATGAGTTTTTGCATTACTGCTTCCAGTAAAATGAAAAATGTAGTTAATTGTTCCAGAAACACAAAGTACGGACATAAAAAGTTTTACACATTTGCAAATAAACAAAAAAAAATGGCAAAGTTACACTTACCTCAAATTTAAGTAAGTTAGCATTTGCAAGTTTACTATGGCATCTGGTATAATTTTAATACAATTGTGGTATAGATTTAGTGTTTCCAGTGACACAAAATGGCACAACTCTGTAGGAACCTCAGTTAATCTATTCTTGGATAAATCTGAGAAGAGAAAAAGAAAAGATACATTCTTTTTGAACCATCAGAAAGATAAACTTCAAAAATTTATGCTTCTTTCTTAAAATAAATGAATAAATGTAATCCCACAATGAGACAGCAAATTAAGCCAATGTTTTTATTATGCAAAATAAAACCAGTGCTAACCTTTACAATCTTGAAATGGAACAGACTGTGTATAAAAGAGCAAACATTCAATTAAAATTTATTCAATGTAATAAAAACTAATTATTTGCAGGACTCAACATGCTGAGGAAATACTTGCAAAGAGAAACAAGCACAGATTCCAAAGCTCATATAATATACCCAAAGACCTAGCCAACACACAGCTAAATGTCTGCAAATAATGATAGTATTTAAACAAGCAACAAGGATTATACCTTTAATTTCTTTAAATAAAAAGCCCCAAACATTATTCAGGTAACTCGTCAAGCTGACCTGTATTTTCTAGATCTCAATCAGTCATAAAAGAATGTTACCTATAAAAATGGTGAAGATCTTCAGGAATTTATTTGATATAAACACATATAAGATAACGATGACGGATTCCAAACCCCCAAGTGAGCTTTTGATTTTTGACCAGTTAACCATTCTTTATTTCTCATTTTAAGCACACAGACACAAAAGAAAATCAGTAGGAAAAATTTTACTGAACTTTGTTCCTTAACTACCACAGTATGAAAAATGAGGTATCATAATACTGATGTGAGATCCGGTCATAGAAGAATAACGAATGCCAGCGTTCAGCTGAATTAACCATATTCAAAGAAATGCTTAAAGTGTTGCAGAACAAACATCTCATCATCAGAAACTGCACAAATGCCGCCTACCCACGCAACCAAATGAATAACCTGACCTGAAGAATGGTCACCTGTTTTAGTGGAAGGAACTGGAACGTACCTAGGCAAAAAGGGAAACGTCTGATGGGAACGATACAAGGTAAAAACAGAACTTAATAATCTTCTGACTTCTTCACTGCTGCTATTTTAAGCCTCCTTCCTGATCCTTCAAAGCTCACTTTCTTAAACTACGTATAAGGGAAAAGCAGCCAAAGTAGAGCAGATACATTTCCAGAGCGCTGATAATCTGACTCCTCTCTTTAAGGCCATAAAGCAATTCTCTGCTTTTGTGAACGAACAGGCAGAAGCTTGAAGATCTTTTAAACTTCCTTTGAAGTTCCAGACTCGCCTGCTGCACAGAGGCACAGCTTGGGTTCAAAATTATCATCAGTAAGAAGGTTTTATTGTTTTTATTTTTGTTCTTGCCTACCTAAACGTGTGCTGAAATTCAGTGCACTCTACTCCCCTTGTCAGCTTCAACTTCCCTTCACCTCATTGCTTCCAACAAGAAGTTGGTTTCATTATTCTACCCTCTACCAAGCTATAGCAAAGAGCAGCAAGATCCAGAAGAGCAAACTGAACTTTAGGCTGAAGACAACCTGCATGTTGCTGGATGGTCCACAGAGAGTGACACCTCATCCTTCATCTGATCCTTCTTAAGTGACACACAGATCACAAACTGAGATCAGAAAAATGTTACTTCTTCTCAAGCTACTAAAACTGCAACCTGCCACCTTAACTCCACCTTCATGCCTGCTCTCACCTTCACAACAAATAAAAGGGACAGTTGCCACAACATTTGACTTATCCTTGGAAAATTCTAGTACCTCAAAAGAGAGGAACAGCAAGTAGATTGACTCTGATCCTGTAACACACATTACTATGACAGTAAAATGCCTTTTTTTTTTTATTTTATTACTATCCTTTTTTCTCAAGGGCTTTAACTCTGTTAATATGAAGGAGGACATAACCAAAAAACCCTCAGATAATAAAATCCCTTCTGTCATCCTCAGGGCTATAGGACACGATACATACACAAAGGAATTCAAGAATTAAATAATTTACTTCCTTTGGTGTAAGTTATCGTCTAGTTATCACAGTTTAAGATCATCTCAACACCTGTATCTATTGTTGCTTCCTAAATAATAATTTAAAAATTCTATTCACAGCATAAGGCAGAAGAATAAAAACAATACACTTTTTTGTTTAATATCACTGTAACATAACAACAGAAAAAGCAGAAGTTTGCTACTATAATTTACTGATAAGAAGTATCATTAATACTGAATCTGAATGTCTTTGAGAAACAGAGTACTGAAATGAAATCCGACATACAGAATGCCCCTGACGTTTTTTAACTAGTGGCAATAATTTTTACCAAAACCCAGATTTTTCTGAATGGAAATGAAAGAAAAGACACTGGTTTTACTCAAAAGTGAAAACAGCCTGCACAACCATTTTATACTGTACCTTAAAAGCATATATAAACATATACAGAAATCTCTGAAGTTTACATAATTATTTTTCTATTACTTTATATGAAGGTACTTTTGCCTCAAAGTGCTGCATCTTATAATTAGTCTGTACATATTTTGGGTTACCCTGATACTCTAAATTCTGGAATAAAATGCAACAGTTAAGACTTATCAGAACTGAGAATCTTTTGAATATTGACAGAAATGTTGAGAAAAACATTACGTGTGTATCTTGTTTCTATCATAATTCACAAACTTTCTGAAAAATATTTTGCAAAGGTTTTTTTAGGGAAAAAGAATGCAGAAAATAAAATTTTAAGCAACTTCTGAAAATATTTTTAAAATACATTACTTGGCAAGCCTTTATTTTCTTATTGTAATTTTTTAACTTTACACTTCCCAAATCACTAAGTTACAAATCCCCCTTGCTTCATTAATTTGAAGAATGATGCTTCAGGCCAATTAATAATAATTAAGCTACTGTACAGACTAGTTATTGCCACAGAAATGGAAATGAACACAGGGGTGGAATTTGCTGGTGTTTAAAGGAGCATTGATCAATTCAATTTTACTAACACAAAAGACATCTAAACAAATTAATGCATCTATGATGAATCTATTTAAGACTATAGGTAGATTTCACCCGAGGTAACTATTACCTGTAACTGCCATTATGAAATAGCTGACAAAAATATCAACAAATTTGAGGAGGTGGCCATACACTGGAGTGAGGTTTTTTGTTTTAAATGAAATACGCTATTCATTCATTAATTCATTTTCAAACTACAACTGGCTTCGCTTCATCTTTTCCTGCCAAGAACAAGTTTGTTAAAACTCCAAAATAAAGTAACAGAACACAAAAAAACAAGCAAGGCAGTTTAGAAAAATATTAGATGGAATCTTGATCTTTAAAAGAGTCAGCACAATTCTGGCGCAATGACATGGCTTTTGTATGAGAAATGTTACTATGCTGGAAGCTAGACAGGAACTACACAAAATAAGCACTTCCTTAGCTGAGAACAAACAATAAAAAGCAGAAAGTTCAAACTGGTAAATAAGCATTTAACAGAAAACTCCAAGCCTTGGTTGGTGATCGGCACACTACGTGGTCAGGGTCCACGCTGCCATCACACCAGTGATAACTGACCCCATCCTCAGGGCAAAACCTTCCAGTTCCTGTAGCTCTGAATATGTCTATCACACTGAAGTACCATGGCTGACTAGGACCTTTCTGTCTTCATGCTTTACAGGCAGATTACCCACTGCCACTATACATATACACATAGTAAAAAACACTGTCACTGCAGACACCAAAATGGCATTGTCAAAAATAACCAGAATAACGCTAGAAGTCATATAGTTACATTTCTTTCATTAAAGTTACCAAAATGCTCCAATTTTCCTACTTACCCATTATTAATACATTATTCAATAAAAACTGCAAACTACTCATGGGAGAACTACACAATTTAAGCCTTTAAATCAGAACTGTAATTCATTAAATAAATATGCATATGTACTACTACATCACACATCTCATTTTAATGAAAGCAGATTATTAAAAAGCACTGAATTACATTTTCCATATTATAGAAAAATTCACTATAAATCTGTACTTCTAACACAATCTACAACTGAAAAAAGTTGGAATTAGGCAAGTAAGCATTTATCCACCGTTGAGGTGGAAATTATATACGTAAGAAGTACCTGTAGTTGATAGGGAGTTCTGACATCAAGAAATTGCAAGGTAAAAAAGTCACCCAAACAACCTTTATTGCAGCCCACCAAGTTCCCCTTCTATCAGTTACTTCTATCAGTAAGTGACTTCTATCAGTCTTTTTGGAAGCCTGTATTTCCATATTAGCTAGGTGTATCTTCATTGATAACAGAAGCCATGAATTTATGGCACTGTATTTCAGTCAACTTTTGAAGCATCTACTGAAGTGCACTTCAGACCTTTTGCAAGACTGCATCCCATCCACACTTGCTTTGGCAAGCAATGTAATTGTGCCTATCAGAAGCAAACAGTCAATGCTCTCTAATGAAGTGATTACTTCATTCCAGCCTTTACCCAATTTTCCTCCCTAAATGGTAGGAATATTTATCATTCTATAGAGAAATTATATATATTAGTCATGAAAACACTATAATGCAGCTATGAAGCACTATATGCTTTTAAGACATGCCCTACAACTTCTCATGATCTCGCAGAGCAGAGTACTTTGTCTCAACTACTTGCCCTCTCCATCTGCCATTATCAATGACCAGTGTTGTGGACATACAGCCAGCTTTTCCTGTAGTTGGGAACTGCTACCAACAGTGATGCTACACGAACAAAAAAGAGGCAGCAAAGACCTCCACTGACCCTGGCATCAAATGCATTCTGGTTTGTTCATGACAATTATGCCACAAAGAATGCACGGCATTTCTTCACTCAAAGACATTTCTATTTAAGTTATTTAGCAGACAGAAGAACAAGTAAAGACAACAAAGAATGCTCATTAAAGTAAAACCAATTCTGCTTCCATATAAGAAAAAAATACAGTAAAGTAGCGCACGGACTCAGAGTTTTTCATTCTGAAACCACCTGTAAAAACCAGGTAATGTAAAAACCAGGTAATGTAAAAACCAGGTAATGGATTGAGAAAAAAGCAGCTCCAGTGTTGATTCCCAAGAAAGTCACCAGTACTGATGCAATAACACATAACAGTAACATTCAGACACCAATCAACACTACTGAGTCTAGATGCACGACAGCTGACTCAAAATACGTAAGAAGTGCATCTCTCTCAAGCAGTCAGACATAAAAATGTACAGTTGCTGCAAGAAAAATATTTTGAACAGATTATGAAGTGACTCTTCTGTTTCACTGGCTAAGCACCACTTTTTGGAGCACTGCCAGCACAGTTTCCTTTTCTGTCTGTCTCCCATTGTTATCTTAAGGATTAACATTAAAATACAGACAAATTTAGACTGCACTACAGGTGTAATGTAAATTTCAAAGTGATAATACATGTACTTTTGTATTCATTTTTCTTATCATTTAAGACATTTAAAGTTTAACACATTAAAAAGTTTCTCCGTTACCACAGCGTATGTGAGTTCTCTGATTTTTCCCTATTTCATGTCCTGATGCAGCGCTATAATACGTGAAAAAAAGAGTTAACACAACGCTGTCTTCTTTGTATCACTAATGGTCAGAATGAACCCAATTTATTACTTATCAAAGCAACAACTGTAATAGTTATGATACATAGTCACCACAGTTTATGCCTAGATGTGGGGTTTAGATGGATAAAAAAAGAGGCCTGAAGGAAACCAGCAGGCTGAGATCAGCATCTCATAGAGTCTGGCAGAGATGTTACCACTAGAGGGGGTCCTGACCTCACAGACTTGGACAACATCCTGTAACGGTGTTTCCCTCACTGCCCATCCACAGTGTATGAAAAGGACAGAAATATGAAGGCACACTTTACAACCCCACCCACACTCCTATGAACGTATTGCCCACCAGCTTTCAAAATACGACAAATCATGCTACTCACTTGCAATCATTACTGGAAGAAGCAAATATATACACCGATGTCTAATGGAGTCAAGCCCTTAGCAAAAAAATAATACATAATGTAAACCAACTCGATTCTTCCTGCAGATCTACTTGCAGGTATGAATAGATTTGGGATTGCGGTGGGTTGATCCTGGTTGGCCACCAGGTGCCCACCCAGCTGCTCTATCACTCCTCCTCCTCAGCAGGACAGGGGTGAGAAAACACAACTGAAAAGCTCATGGGTCAAAGCAAGGACAGGGAGGTCACTCACCAATTACTGTCACAGGTAACACAGGCTCCACTTGAGCAAATTAATTTATTGGTAGTTAACGACAGAGTAAGATAGTGAGAAAAAATTAAAACCACCTTCCTCCCATCCCCCTTTTCCCAGGCTCAACTTCACTCATGACTCCTACTTCCTCCTCCAGCCTTAGCCTCCCCGTCTCCCACAGTCACACAGGGGAACAGGGAATGGGACTTCTGGTCAGTCCATAAACACTTCATCTCTGTCACTTCTTCATCCCCACACTCTTCCACTGCTCCAGCGTGGATCCCTCCCATGGATTAGAGTCCTTCATTAACTTCTCCAACATAAGCCCTTCCTATGGGCTGCAGCTCACCAACTGCTCTGGCATGGGTCCTCTCCACAGGGTGCACTCCTTCAGGAACTGACTGCTCCAGTGTGGGTCCCCCACAAAGTCACAGGTCCTACCAGGAAACCTGCTCCAGTGTGAGCTCCTCTCCACAGGCCACAGTTCCTGCCACGAGCCTGGCCTGTAGTGTGGCCTCTCCACAGACTGCAGCTTACTTCAATGCACATCCACCTGCTTCAGTGTGGAGTTCTCCACAGGCTGCAGGAGGACAACCTGCTTCACCATGGTCTTCTCCATGGGCTGCAGGGGAACCTCTCCTCCAGCACCTGAAGCACCTCCTCCCTCTCCTTCTTCACTGACCGTGGTTCTGCAAGACTGTTTCATATTTTTTGCTCACAACTGCTATGAGAAATGATTTTTTACCTTTTCTTAACCATATTATCACAGAGGCATGACCAGCATTGCTGATTGGCTCAGCTTTGGCCAGCAGCATGTCTGTCTTGGAGGCAACTGGAACCGGCTCTGTCTGACATGGGGGCAGTATCTGGTGTGTTCTCACAGAAGCCACCCCTGCAAACACCCATTATCAAAATCTTGCCATGTAAACTCAATGCAGGAATCTAAACATCTGTATCATGAGAACAAAAAAATATCACACAGGAAACACCATCCATCAACAGAATGACCTTGTAACATGTGCTAAGAAAACCAAGGTCATGGGCCATGAAGCATTCCTTCTCCCACGCCTTCCACATAAGAAGAAGGCTACAACTCATTAGTTTTAACTCCTTAACAACCAACCAACCCTAAGGAGGATCAATGGATTATATCACTCACGTATGGTACTAGTCAGCCTCAGCAGGACTTAAATACTTCAAGTGTTTTCTTAGACACAGCAGCAGTAAGAAGAAATGGTCACCCAACTCTAAAAACTGTTCTTCACCTTTTTCAGCCTTTATAGTAAGTTCATGGAGAGCACTGGAGGAGTAAAAATCGTATTGTTCACAGCATCCGCTATCCAGCTGAACACCTTTACTATATCCAACTGTATTTCAGTAAGTGCCTGGACTGTTCATACAGGCACATGGAAGAAGATTTGATAGTGAGCACCCAGCCATGTGAAAGCAGGACCTGCCCTGGCTCCTCTGTGGAAACAAAAACTGGAAGCATGCCATAACACTGAAAAGTTGTCAAGATTAGCTTCAGACATACACTTTAATTATTAGCATGGACTGCTGCGAGATCAGGTAAACTCTGGGCTATAAGGGGTCTTCCAGGAATATCAGAGGACTAAGACTTGGATTATGAAATGATTTTCTGAAATAAGAATAGTGACCACAACTTTCAGGTGTAAATTGCAAGTGTGTATATAAACACACAGGCATATAAACTTATTTCAGTCAAGCAACTTACTTTCACCTTTGGAGAACAGGGAAAGATGTAAAACAAAAACATGAAATACATTCTGTCCCAAAGATGGTAGTAGATACCTGCACGGATGTACTCTAGTATCTTCTACTATGAATCCGTTGTTTCGGCCACATTGATTTTCTTTCAAGCTGCCCACTTTAGAAACCAGCACCTTCCACTTCCACAGAGGGATTCCACATGATGCACTCAAAACCAGCCGGATGTAATCTAGGGTCTACAAACTTTCCCAGCCCACAGACAACACTACTAGAATGAACAAGCTGAATGCAACATCAAGATTTCTCATTTCACTCTCTATTTTCCCTCAGGCTGTGAAGAGAGAACACTATTTTTGTTGTGCATTATCTGCCTTGGTGACCTGTTCAAAGAGAAGTTACCTCACATTTACCATCTGGCAGAAGTAGCACATAAACCAGTTTGCGTGAAATAGCTCACTTGCTTGCAGTCTGAAGGTGATTATTTTTCACACCTGACAGACTAAAATACTAGATTTCTTTATTTTTATACATGAACTGTCTCGTGTTCTGTAAGAAAATTTGCTATGAATAGGGAAATAAGTTATTTATCTTCCTGTATGTCAATGGCATGTGGGCAAAGACATGAAAAAGCTACCTGACGCTAATTTACAGTGACGTGGAAAGCAAAGTATTACTTATCTAATCACTTCCCTTTCTGTCCACTCATTTCCTGCAGATGCCAGGGTTAATCTACCTTATCTATATTATTCATGTACTCCTTCCGGAATAGTTCTTGAAGCCAGCAAAAAAAAATTGTAACAGTTTATCAACACAAATCTGTTTTGTACCATTAAAGTTGACTTACACTATTAAGCACATCCTTAAGCAATGAACTAATTACACAGTCATTACACAGGAGGTACAACATTTGAAAGAAATGGCTAAGAAATACTTCAAACATCTAAACAAAACAGGAATCTGTGAAAACGTTACCAGAGACTGAGTTACAAATAAAGAAAAACCGGAATAAACAAATAAATTAAATTGTAATAAATAACCAAAAATTGGATGGCTATTCTTAGATACTGG
>NW_010422536.1:26640-30944 GCF_000710305.1 Buceros rhinoceros silvestris
GTTTTGTTATTATGTGGGGGGTGGGGGGGGGGGGGGGGGAAGGAAGGAAAAAAGGAAATAAAAGAACGACTTCCTTGTACTGAAAGCAAAATAAATATTGTACATATGGTCTCTGTCCTTAAAAAACCTAAACCAAAAAACACCTAGCTGAAAAAACAAGCACTTCCAACCGGTAAATTTTACACCAAGATCTCTATCTTATGTAACTGTTCCCATGCCTCCTCCTTAAGTTTAAGACAGGGTTTCTCAACCTTCTCATTTTTCTTTCCTTCAGAATCAAAGAACCTTGCCTTCTTTGGAGAAAACAAAACCAAAACAGATAGCTCATCCTGTATGCTGCTTGTCGGTCAGTGGAGGGGCTGGGTTTGAAAACACATGAAACTTTTTTTTTTCCATTTGTTTTAGCAAGTCATAGTTTACATCAGGTTTTTAAATGTAACATCTTTGTAACATGAGAGACATCAGATGCATAGACTGCAAAAGGAATGCAGAAGTGGGGCAGTAAAACACTGCCTGGCGAGGTGCATTTTGGAGGCATAAAAGAGTGTTTCCTTCTGGTCTAAGTTCCTTTGTTTTGTTTTATTTTGAGGAGAGGGGGACTACCACAGACAGTTTTCTGAAATGTACAAAATAAGTAACACCTATCTATACAGTCTGAGCCTGGCCGGCTTCTGGTGTAGATTCATTTCCACTTCTGTATTCACTTTCTTTTCAAATTACCTTTCAGGAAGTCTAATTTCCATCTCACATGCTAAGCATTACAGTGCAATTTTTCTCTAAGGATCATTTTGGACTGAGTTCTCTTTCTAAACGAATTATGTTGTTCTTTTATGTATATCTTACTTTGCATCTTCCTCTTTGCTTGATGGCTAATGTGTTCTCCATACAGTAGGGACACAGAACAGGTTGCATATAAAGCAGAAAAGGCACAGGAAAGTGTTAATTCACAATGCCCTCCCCATCACTATTTAAAATGTAAAGAACTACCTGCTCTGAGGTCTAATCCTAAAGACACTACAACAGCTAGGTTATTCAGGCCCAAATGAGACCCCTACAGGTAGATAAGGAGTCCTGTGAAAAGCAGTCTGACAGCATTACTTCCCTTCAGTTACCATCATCTGATGGGTACAAGAAAAGTGTAAGCCAGATTCATTAGATCTTAGATTTAAGAAGTCCAGTAACTTCAGCCTACACTACTGTTACATTAAAAAAAAAAAAAAAATTACTCAATTTGATTGTATCCTGCTGATAAAACTCAATAATGCTTTGCTGAAATGGGGTTAAATTACCCTTGTTGGAAGAAAAGTCTTTGCTACACAAGCTATGAACCTGCTCAAATCAGTGAAAAACATCCATTTGATATACATGCTGGTGCAATCCAGATAGAGTTTTGTGAAAAGAGGAATCAAGCTAAAAGCTTCAGTACTAGCTCTAGGAGATTTAGGGAGAGAACAGTGGTTTTAATAAAAAAATAAAAAAAAAATCGCATGGCATTCTGCTCAGACTACAATTTCTTTTCTGCATAAGTAAAGCTACAGTCTTTCATTCTTATCTAACTCACACCCAGTTCAGCTTCTTTTTACTCACAAAGAAAAAAACAAATAGAAAAAGAGCCCAAGAGTTCACAAGAACCTCTAAAATTCTTACGTTCATTTCATTTTCACTTATTGCAAAACTGGGTACTCTGTGACTGACGCATGTACTTCTCAGCTCTCATCCCTTCTCTCTCTTTCTCCTGGCACTGAGAGAAAAAAAAATTGGCATAGGAAATTCATTCTTTTGAGAATTCCTCTGAAGACATTCACTAGCAAATATACAATTATAAATACATTTTACTTCTGGAAGAAAAGAAAAAAAAGGCTCTGATTATCCAGAAATGAGTAACTCCAACCAGCAATTCTTTCTCTGAAGAGACAGCATTACCACATAGCCCCATGTGTTTTTTATGCTAACTTAATGAAAGTCTCATATCTGAGGTTTGTCTATTCAAGATTGACACAGATAGCAGAAACTCTAACACAAGAAGTTTCTCATGGGGCTCGTGTGGAGCCAGCACACCTGCAGATGTACTGAAGGAGTCATTCGAAAACTGCATTACCACAAAGTTATATACTCTGCGCAAGATGCTACACAACTGTTATGCTATAAATCAACTGGTGATATATTTCCTGTATACAACAGTATTTGATTTCACAGAAAGTTAATTTCAATGGTTGACTGAGAGCAGAAATATCTATCATATACCATACTCTTCTAATGAATGGAAAAGGCTAAAACATGGTAAAACTTTGTTAAAAGGTTAGTTTATGTTTTTAAATCAAACAAGTTGAGTTTTTTAAATGCCAAAATGCCAGCAAGCTTAAGATATGTTCTCTCAAGGTCTGCTCTATCATCCAAAGTCATTCACCAGAAACATTTGCAGATAACTAATTCTCCTACAGCTCTCTCCAATGCCTTACAAGCAAGAGGCTTTTTTCTTATTCTGCAGCCCACTTTCTATATAACCATCCACACAAGTATCAAAGGCTAAGGATGAAAATTGTCCTTTTAATAGTTCCTCCTCCTATCTTTTTCCCTGCGATATATTCAAGAGAACAGTATCTTCTCTTGGTCATTCTGCAAGACTAACAAAGTAGATTATTCTAGCTTTCTCATGTTTCCCTGACCATCCAAGTACAGCTTTTCCACACCTGTTCCAGCCTGAGAGTCAACTTCCTTAACATAAATGGGACATAACACTCCATAAGAGGATTATGTTACATCTCTGCCATCCATGACAACATTAAGATCTAGTCTGTACTGAAATCTTCTGATACAGCCTAGAGGTAAAATCCTATATTGTCATACCGGTGGCTTGTGACAATCTTTACAAGTGTCATATTTAGGTTTTCTTCCTTTACTAATTACAAGCAATGAACTCACGACTTGAAGCAGACACTTTGCTCCTTGACTCTCTAAATTTTCAGCTTCCTTTCTTCTGGATCTTCCTTCATAGAGCAATGAATGTCTATCCTGACTGTAGTCCTAAGTCTGTGCTCTTACCACAAAGAAATAAGGTGAAAAAAACCTGACACTAGAAAATACTTTGTTTCTGTAACAAAGTTACCTGTCTCAGAAATAAGGTACCTACTCCAGCTGAAATTAAAGAAGAAATTAAAGAAACAACAGCAACCACAAAAAAAACCCAAAAAACAAAACTCAGCAACAACACACCAGGATTTTGTTCACAAGAAAATTACAAAAAAGCAAAAATAAAAAAAAAAACAGCAACCCAAAAAAAAAACCCAAAAAACAAAACTCAGCAACAACACACCAGGATTTTGTTCACAAGAAAATTACAAAAAAGCAATTTCTATTACAGGTTTGCAACAGTAAAGTGTTACACAAACTTAAGCACATCTGGCATTATAATTCTCAGTTGTAATTTCAAAGATAAAAGCTATGACGCTTTAGTAAATTAAGCCAATAACCAGATCACCTTTACCAATAGCTTATTTGGAAACATATGCTTATTGCCATTTGTTATCAAGTCTTCCCAGGTCCACTTGCATCAAGGATCTGAGGAGAATCTTGCCCACACCCTTCCCTCCCACTAATACTCAGCCATATCTTAATCATGAACATAAAGAACAGATCTTTACATTTCCTACTAGCAAAGCTATTTCAGAGGTTAAATGAAGCTCTAAAAAAAAAAAAAAAAAAAAAGGTTATTTAGGCTTATTTCAAGGCTTATTTTAGAGGTCAAACCTCTAAAACCAGGTTTAATTAAACAAACCTCTTTTTACACCATAAAAACTCTTGAACCAACTATGGACAGATTAAATCTACTGTAATCAAATATGTGGGCACTACACTTGTGGGACGAGCACCCCTTTATCATGCAATTGCAAGACCTGTTGAAGGACACTGGACATTATAACAAAAAATACAGTGAAGCCTTTATGCAATCCATGTCTGCATAGGTTAAAGACAAAGTAGGAAAAGAGAATAACAGCACTCAGTGAGAGGTAGAAAACCTCCATTTGCTTAGCTTTAGTTAACAAGTGATCTTCAGCAGCATGTAGGACACAACACTTTAAAAAGATTTCAGGTCCATAGATCAAGAATGACTCAAATGGAGTTGTAACAGATCTGGAAGATCATTGCCTTTGACAGAAAAGAAAGGAAGGCAGTCAGGGTTCTGCTGCTTTTCCTCTAACAAGAGAATGTTCAATGTAGCCAGTACTCAATGACTCACAAGTATTTATTTTTCCAAGGACGTAAACAACATAGTTTCTTTTTCATTTGAAAAAAACGGGGGGGGG
>NW_010422536.1:31140-31519 GCF_000710305.1 Buceros rhinoceros silvestris
AATTCAGTTCCACTTCATATATGTAATGTGTACACTACTCTCCTCCATTTCAGTAGGTTTTGTAAGAATTTATCCTCCAATATTATTTCATGCTACTCGTAGTGAAGGGAAAAATGCAAACCACCACCATCCATTTTTCAGGTTTTGAATGCTGGAAGACAGTATCTTCAAGCTGAAAGTAGTATTTTCTTCTCATGGATTAGTAATATGGATCACAGCATGAACTGCAGCTGTTTTTGGGAAACCTGAACAAATTAAGATCACAATATACAGATATGTTTTAGAAAAAACAGAACTCCTTCTACAAGTAAGACTACATTATTTTAAATAGCTATAAAAAGATTGGTCTAAGGTGGATTTCCAAAGTAAATTACACTCT
>NW_010422536.1:31614-47659 GCF_000710305.1 Buceros rhinoceros silvestris
CTTTCTACAGTACATAGTATCATAGTCCATAAAGACATCCAAACTGCTTTAATTTTCTTTAAAAGAAAGTAAATTTTAATTCAGAATTGTTACAAGAACAGTTCTTCACTGACTGGAACAAGAAAATAGGGAGGAAGGAATCTCAATCCTTGCTATACTACACTTATAAGCAAACATAGGTAAAAAAAACCCCTCTCAAAAGCACCAGTGTCACTGACACACCGTATCTTTAGACTATAATATTCTAAGACTTATTATTACACATACTACATGCATGTACGTGATTCCATGCAAAAATCTCCTTAAGCACGGAAATAATTACTTGAAGTCTCTGTTAATGTGCATTTAATTTCTTTTCTTTTGGCTTATGAACACAGAGCAACTGATAAAAAGTGTATCACAGAGTTGCCTCAAGCTGCTTCTAGTTGTAGACAAGGGAATTTATGGCCAGCAGCAGCAGTCTACATTTTTAAAATTGTTTCTGCATTCTCTGTACACAGATTGTCAAATTATTTGCATGTGGTAGACTCGTGTAATTTTCAGCTGCTCTTTGGTCCTTACTGTTTTGCACCAACATATGAGAAGTTCCAGTACAGCTCACTGAAACTTGGCCACTGAACAAAACCACAACTGAACAGGCAAAAGCTCTCTCCCAGTCATTAAAAGGTATAACAAATAAGAAAGACAGCCTTTCTTTGACAGCCAAAGCAAACAACTCAGTAGCATTTATCCACTGCTCTTCAGCAACTTTAACAGCCCAATTCTGAGAGGCTAAAAGTTTCTTCTAAGCCTTTAAGTTCACTTAAAACTAATTAAACAGTACTGTAAATTATCTTCTAAGATGTCCGAGTCCGTCATGTATTTTAAATAAGAATATACTTTTTCTAGTAAGTATTAGAATCAAAGAACTTCTAACTGATAAATGAACTCCAATGCCTATGGCTTCTATACATAAGACTCTGCACTACAAAGGCAGATGGTGAAAGTTTGCCAGATCCCTTAAAAATTTATTTCCAGACTTTGATATAAACTTTTTAAGGTGGTTCTAGAAGCTTTCCGGTCTTAATTACTCCCGAGAAAATCCAGCTGATAAAGGAACTATACCTTTGTTTTCGTATGGGTTTTCAAAATTGATTTTGCAACATGTCTAATCTTGCACTGAATTGTGACAACAGTGCTCAAATCACTTATATACTGATTATAAATCATAATTTTTCAATGTCCTAAGTTTGGTGAACTACAAAGTTCCCTAACTCCACTGTAATGCTCAGTCAACTGTAAAGTTTGGTAAGAAGTTAACCAAATCACTATCTGGATAATATGAACATGAAAAGGATCAGATTAACAAGTAAGCCATACAGTACTTGGATTAACGTTTCATTCAAAACTCATGAAATAAGGGGAAAAGTACTCCTGATTTTAGACCAGGCTCTAAACTATTATCCTTTTTGCCTGATATCGATATGGTGCTGGATATCCTTTCTGCAGAACATGGATGAGGTAAAAATCATTCTAATGAGGAATTCAGAACACTTTCCACATGTCTGAAAGTGCTGTGACTTCATGTTGTCTTTCAGAATTAGAAAAGGTTTCTTCTCACATTCAGTTATACTCTCCACAGCATCTGTTCATCCAAATTTCTCTCCAGTTTTCTTTGGCTATATTCCTTGGCTGCACCCTCTTGACTGAGGTTATGTGCCTCCTACTGCTATTCCTGCCGTAGTAATTTACTAAATATGCCAAACCAGAGACTTTTGTTCCCTAGGGTTTCCTACCAGCCACCCAAACTGTTATTAATACAATGAACTAATTAAATTTGAATTCCCAGACAACTTTTGGCCTATTTTCTACTAAGAGATAATTATCCATCCTATCAGTAATGAATACATTATTTTAAAGTTTTGCTTTACTGAATTCAACAGTTAGAAGTATTATTTATTTTTTTATTTTCTTAATGGGGGATTTAGACATGTACATTAATGAAAAAAAAACAAACAAAACAACAAACCCAAATGACTGAAGTAGTTTGGAAAGGCCAAGAAACTAAAAATTAATGTATCCTCCTCAAGCCCAATGTGTAGGGCTTTCAGGATTTCTTTTTCATACTTCCTTTGTAATTTGGTCTGGAACTCTGATATCCCCCTACCAAGTAGGAACACACATGCCAGGGCAGGAGGTCATCTCACTCTTGGTCTACGCAAAATCGGCATTTTGATATATACATGACTGCAGATTACAGCACTCTCATACCAGCTCTGCGCTGACTGATTCCTCTCCAGGACAGTTTTCTAACTCCCCAGAGATTACCCAAACATTTTCAGTAAAGCAGTATAGTTCATTAATAGTTTCCTAGATCACTGCAAGTCAATCTAAGTCTGAAGACCAGGGAAGTTGCCTAAAATTAAAAAAAAAAAAAAAAAAATTGTTTCAGCCTCTTTCTCCTTTTATCAGTAAAAATAGAACTTCCCAAATGTGCTATTTTACGACTCCAGGAATAGCTGCAAATGAAAATGACTTCCCATATGAACACAATGTCTGAAGTTAGGGAGTTTAAATGCTTTCACTTTAGATCACAATCAGTAGCTGATACACAAAAACGAAAACAAGACTGTTACGATACATAGCTTTCAGCTCTAAAACTTCTGAACTTCTTGCGCAAGTCTGTTAAAGTGGTGAGTTTGAGGGAAAAATGTTAACTGTGTTATTATTAGCAATACTGTAAATACATTTATTCACAGACCATTGACCTGTCTCAGCTGTTTTAAACGCTTACACATATAATCTATAGCAAACACTTACGGCAAATGAACAACTCAGGAGACGAAGATAGAATTTCCTGACACTTCTCCAATTCAGTAAAGGCAAAGTAATTTAAAAAAAAAAAAAAAAAAAAAAAAAAAAAAAAAAAAAAAAAAAAAAAAAAAAAAAAAAAAAAAAAAAAAAAAAAAAGACATCTGGAACTTAGTATGCAACAGAAGTTTAGCTTTATTGTTATATCACTGCTTCCACAGTACTACAAGTTCATTTAGTAAAGTGCACTGTGTATATCCAAAATATGCCACTTTTTACTCTACATTGAATGAGGAACTTCTTAAAAAAAAAAACTGTAATGTACTATTATTCCCTACAGAAAACAAACTTTAGGGTCCTCACCCTTGCTGGCAGGAGGTGTGAAGTTGTTTAGGCACAGTACCTATGAAAACTGAACCCAACAGAATGAATACAAACTATATTGGCATCAAATGTGCCCAACCATCTAAACTGCCTTAACTTGGAGTCCCAAAAACATTGTTTTTCATTGTTGAAATACTGTGTTTCAACACAGTATTGAAATTAAAAATAATATCACAGAAATCTAATATAAAGTGTTCTGCAGAGGTTTAAGAATCTAAACTAGGAAATAAAGCAAACTCACAAAACATTGAGAAGAAACTACACCTACATAAGCGGCTCCAAAAGTAATGCCTCCTATTTATTTGGAAACTACATGGAAATTACAACAGACACAAAGAGCATGATAACACTATTTGACAGAGCAAATTCTCAGCTACAAAACACAATTTTTCGATACAGTCCCGACCATACGCCATCTTCTCCAGCCATGAACAACAGCCTGCATACCACGCTCGTAACAATCTGCACCAGGGGAGGTGACCCACCGTCACTGTCACCACTGCTGAAATGCGCCACCCCCCCTCTCACTGTGCTGATACCCGCTGTTTGGTCTCCGTAAACTTCAGCAGTGTCGATGAATGCCAATGGGTGCCATTTTTAACACGTGGAGGAATTCAGTAACACCCCTTTGCTTCATACACACTGCCACGTCAGACACCATGTTACCAGACTGTTCCTCTGCTGCCATCTGTCACATGGCAACAAAATTTAATGGAATATTGGTGGGAAGGTTCAACCTCTACTGCCACACCACAACATCTGCCTCTGATGTCCCGGGCCAGCATAATAAAACGGGAGGCATTACTTTCAGAGCAGCCTTCATAATACTGCTTTCCCTTATCATTTCAGCTCAGTCTAATCTTACAATTGAAAATTTCCCACCTACATGCTCTCCTACGGCAACATCTTTTACCATTGTGTTAAAAAAAAGTTTATCTACAGTGCATTTATTTCCAACAGTGGAGCACTAGGATTGCCACAACATCCCCCTTATTTGAAACTGTTCAAATTGGTAAGGGAATTTTGTGTGTGCCTCCACGCAAGTCAATGAAACAGCAGATCTCTAGGCCTTTGACTTTACTTCTCCAGAAGGACAAGATGAAAAAAGGGCATTAGTTGAATGAGAAGAAGGTATGATAAAGTTATCGGGGTCAGATTGAGAAGGTTTTATCTTCCTAAAAGAGCTCAGCTTTTAACATTTATTTTGCAAGCTGTAAAGTAATTCTCCCCTGATCAAAGGGAGAACTTAAGAGCAGCTGTTCAACTATACATATCTCTCTCTCTCTTTGTATTCTTGGCAAGTCAATAACGCTGTTTGTATTCTTTAAGTCCAACAGTGGCCTGCTAGATCATGACCTAGTTAACCATTACAACTACCCAGGTGATAATACTACACTTCCTGTGGCTGTAAAGACAAAGGCCCAGTTAAGTGTGTCAAGCGATACTGTGACACTGAGCAAACAGTGCTTTACAGGAAGACAAACGTAGCATAAATATAACGCATATGATGGGTGAGAATCTAATTTCTAATCTAACATATCAAACAATGAGTTTTAAAGCATGGGTATATAAATCTTTATCCAACAATACAGGATACAATGGAATATAAAGTTCCCAGAAAAATGTATTGTTAGAACATTTCCACTGCTTGCAGTATGTTTAATGTTTTTCTGTACCCTAGAAAGAGGCATTCAGTAAGCAAGGTTGACTGACACATTTTCCCACTTTTTCTGAATTCTACGTTACTTCAGAAGACAGAGATTTTGAGTTATAGCAAGTTTATGAAAGAGCAGCAGCACAGTGCTCAATGTGACTTAGAAAAGCAAGCAAGGAAGGAAGCATGAACAGATCAAATAGCAAACGACTATGTCACCATGTAAATCCATGGAGCATTCTGTTTTGAAGGCTGCATGTGGTTCTGGTGGCCCCTCTACCAAAAGAATATGGCCAGAACTAAAATGGCTAAAGAACAGACTTAAAAAGCTTTGGAACAAATTCCATTAAAAAGCAAGATTATGTTGCTTAAGAATCTTCTAGGTTGGACCTGACTTGGCGGAAGGGATATGAGAGTCAAAGTCAGGTCTGGAACCACTATAATCAATAGAGAATGATAATTCAACTACTTCTATAATATAAGGGCAAAAAACCAATACAAATCATGAAACTCCTTACAAGAGTTTACTGGGATTCAAGAATGAACTACACAAGCTTTCTGAAAGAAATATCCACCAAGGACTTAAAAACAAAGGTGACAATTCTGCCTCATGAATTCCCCTCAGTTGCAAAATTTTGAACATTGGGCATGTGTTCTCGGAAGGTTAAGAACACACATTAGACTACGTGGTACTCTACTAGGCACACACACTATGGGCTACTGGGCTAAGCAACAGCTACAAGCTCTTGTCTTGCATCAGGGTAAGCTCACATTAAGATAAAGACTGCAGAAACTCAAGGCCTTGCTAAAACTGCCAATTGACAGCAGTAGATTATGATTACTGACTAAAGTTCATTGATTTACCACAGTCATGTAGCTGCACAACAACGGAAAGCAAAGCTACTAATTGCCATCTCATACATAAGTCTATGGGACCTGACAAGATGCATCCCAGAGTCCTGAGGGAACTGGCTGATGGAGTTGACAAGCCCATCTCCATGACATCTGAAAAGTCCCTCTCATACATAAGTCTATGGGACCTGACAAGATGCATCCCAGAGTCCTGAGGGAACTGGCTGATGGAGTTGACAAGCCACTCTCCATGACATCTGAAAAGTCCCAGCAGTCAGTTGAAGTCTCTGGTGACTGAGAAAAGGGAAACATAGCACCCATTTTTAAAAAGGGTAGAAAGGAGAACCCTGGGAACTACATACCTGTCAGCCTCACCTCTGGGAAGATCATGGAACAGACCCTCCTAGAAGCTCTGCTAAGGCACATGGGAGACAGAAAACAAAAATCCTTCTCTCCTAAATTCGAGAAGTGGGTGGATGGACTATTGGGTGAATGGGTGGACTGTTTGGTGGGTAACAAATTGGTTGGATGGTTGCATCCAGAGTGTAGTGGTCAATGGCCTGATATCCAGATGGAGACCAGTGACAAAAGGTGTCCCTCAGGGGAGTCCATACTGGGACAAATGATATTTAGTATCTTTATCAATGACATAGAAGGATCGAGTGCAAGTTTGCAGATGATACCAAGCTGAGTAGTGCAGCTGACACTGGTAAGGGATGGGATGCCATCCAGAGGGACCTGGACAAGCTGGAGAAGTGGGCCTGTGTGAAATAAAGCTCATGAGGTTCAACAAGGCCAAGTGCAACATCCTGCATCTGGGCTGGGGCAGTATCAATACAGGCTGGGTGATCATGTGACTGAGAGCAGCCCTGTGTACAGGGACTTGGGGATACCGGTAGATGAAAGGCTGCACATGAGCCAACAATGTGCACTCACAGCCCAGAAAGTCAACCATATTCTGGATTGCATCAAAAGAAGCAAGTCCAGAAGGTTGAGGGAGGTGATTCTGCTGCTCTACTTCGCTCTGGCGAGATCTCACCTAGTGTGTTGTGAGCAGCTCTGGAGTCCTCAGGACCGGGAAGACACAGACCTGTTGGAGAGGGTCCAGAGGAGGGCCACAAAAACAATCAGAGATTGGAGAACCTCTGCTACTAGGACAGGCTAAAAGAGTTGGGATTGTTCAGCCTGGAAAAGAGAAGGCTCCAGAGAGATCTTACTGAAGCCTTCCAGTACTTAAAGGGAGCCTATGAGAAAGATGGGGACAGACTTTTTAGCAAGGTCTGTTGTGACAGTACAAGAGATAATGATCTTAAAGTAAAAGAGGGAGGATTTAGACTAGATATAAGGAAGACATTTTTTACAATGAGGGTGTGAAAACACTGGTAGAGTTGCCCAGAAAGATGGTAGATGCTCCATCCCTGAAAACAGCCCAGGTCAGGGTGGCGGGGCTCTGGCCAACTAGATCTAGTTGAAGACATTTCTGCTCACTGCAGGGGGGTGGAACTAGATGACCTCTGAACATCCCTTCCAACCCAAAGCATTCTAGGGTGATTGCACAAATCCTATTTTTGTCATTTCACTGTGCCATCTGCACAGAAAACCTGGACAACAGGCTAAAGTAGACATTTAATATGCCTTAATATACTACAAGACTTTTAACACAGTAAGTTTTGTATGCATGACAGCTTGATATTTTAAGGTGACAGATAAATGAAAAGAGATCGGACTTTTAATGGAAAATGGTTGCAGCCACCCTGTCAATGTAATGATAGCTTTCGGCTTGAATAGAACATATACGCAGTCTCCTAAAAATATATTTGGAAAGAGAGCTTCTTCATATCCCAGCAATATGGTCATTTAAGAAGATAATGAATAGTATTGCTTTAGGGACATATCAGTTAAAAAATGTCACATCCACAATCAGAATTGTTAACTTTATATGAATAACTAACATACGCTAGTTATGTTAGCGAGCATATGCTAACGTAAGTGTGACACAAAGAATAAAATCACCTCTTCTCTGAAAAGTTCTTAAATCTAGAGGTAGACAACTATACATAGCAGATGGGTAACATGTAGAAGCTTAGAGGTGCAGTTCTCTAGCTGACCTTAAACTCCGCATGCTTTCCAATAATAAATAAATTTGATTCAGCATGTATAAACACTTTGTATATTGAAGCACAAAAGAACAGAAACTCTGGTAGATTACTTCAGTAATACATTTGCAAACTACAACGTCAAAAGAAAGACAAAATCTGTGTGCTTAATGAAAAAGTTCTCAAATCAGTTTGCTATAAAAGCATATCTGGAGTAGCAAACTGGACTAAACCATTTTAACAGAGCCAGAACCACGCCCCAGATTTTACATTACTGAAAAACTTGGTTGTAAGTTTTTCAGGAATAGGAAGCGAGATCTACACTATCCACTAACAACTTGGAATACAGTATGTTAGAAGCCAACATGCCTAATATGTTTACAAATAAAGTCTCACAATAGAACTGCCATTGAAGACATTACTGCTAACTGCAGCAGGAAAACTGAGTGTGATTCAATTACCACAGCTAGTCTCAGACAGGTAAAATTACAAAATAACCTTCTCCCCCTGTACATAATGCTTTAGACAGTTAAACTGTGAGATAGACACAAGTATGAAGGACACACCACAACTGTACAGTTTAGTATATTTAAAACAAAATAATCACTTAAGCGCAGAAGGCTAAACAAGAAAAGACACAGAATTAATCTGATAAATTGGTAATGTAACAATTTAATGTTCCATGAATACAGAATTATGCTAAGATTAGTATCAATGAGAAAGAATCCTGGCCCATCCTCAGTAAACGGCCTAGACGACAACACTCTGAAAGCCAGAAACATAAGTGTAAATGACACAGGACTGGAACATCCAAAACTGAGAAAGTGTTTTGTCAAAAACTGATAATGCTAAAAAGAAAACCCCGAACAGGAATTAACAGTAACTGGGGAAGTACCAGGAGACTTCTGAAACAAAGGAAGAGTCAGCTTGAAAAGAAGGACAAATATTTATGTTTATAATGGAGAACCACCTCATAAGGGCAACAGAGCAATCACCAAAGTCTGACCAGACAATGGGGAAATCACGCCAACGACATCGTGACTGCCTCCATGCCTTGGGAAGCAGCATCTGCTCCGAGTGACAGGGGCAGCCACACTCCAACCAGCACAGTGAAAGTTTGGGGTGCAGCAGGTAGGGGGGATCTGTGGCTCAGGCAGGCTACATGATTTGGGTGGGGCAGAGGTGGGGACAAGACGACTTTACCACTGCCCTGCAGGTTAGCAAATTGTAAAGAGTGGTGTTGGTATAAATATGGAACATCCACATCTCCAGAAAGAGATGTACGAAGTTAAGTAAACTCGAAGACTTGGAAGAGCAAGCGTTGGCTGTAATCCACACTGTCCTTGGAGCTTCTGTGCCAATAACTGGTGGGTGAGGGTAAGAAAGGGATTAGAACTTTTCATGATTAGTTATGGGAAGTGTTTATATATTTGTATATATTTCTTCAATTTTTTAATAGTCCGATTCCCTCGGTTGAGAGATACTTATCTTAAGCATACAGTTCCCTGACTGCCAATTACATCACTATAATAAATGAATAAATTGCTTTTTGTGATTTAAACTACATGATCTGAGCAGTCTTTCCCTGCAGCAGTCAACAATGTAAGTCTCTGAATATCTCAGTCTTTACATTCATTTCTAATGTTCCTTAGCTGTGGTGTATCACATCACGGCTTGGCTTTGCGGACAAAGATTTGGGAAGGGCTTTTCCCATGCTTACTGCAAGCGCGCTGATGGCTGAAAAGGACAGTGCTGGATAGGCAAGACCGGTTGCAAAGAGCACAGCAGAAGGTCTCCTTGGGTGGTATAGTCGAGGCACGGTTCTTTCTGCGCTGTCTTTTCTCCTCAAGACTGATTCTACGCGTGCTCTCAAAGGAGACAGCAGCGTTATGTATGGTGTGTCTCTAAATCTCCCGACTGGAGCCCAGGGTGGACCACTGATGGTGGTCAATATGGCCAAGGCTGAGGTATCGTTTCAGGGAGTCCTTATATCTCCTCTTTGGAGCTCTTGTCTTGCGACAGCCAGTGGCGAATTCACCGTAGAACACAATCTTAGGGAGGTGGTGATCCGCCATTCTGGAGACGTGCATGCTTTTCTATAGGAAAAAAAGAATCCTTGGAGAAGATTCATTAAAAGATACATCTTTTAAAAAGCCTTAGACTGAAGAATACGACCCTAAAGAGGTATTCAGTACCTTTCTGAAGTCTCCAAATTCCTTCAAATCAAAATCAAATCAATCATTCCTCCAATCAAATTCAAAGTGGGCCTGTTCATCAGTTAAGTCTTTTAAAATATTATGCTAGCCTGCTTTCAGAGGATATTGTATCCAGCATAATCAGAAGTCCCATACATATGCTCATTAATTAAAAACAGATCTAAAAGAATGGGCAAAATATATTGAAAATTACTAGACAACAGCCATGTAATTTTGCTTCACGCTGCAGATTAACAGCTCATAGATACAAATGAAGGAACAGGCAAGGTTATAAAACGCTTCCATTTTAACAAGTTAGTTTCAAGCTGGTTTCACAGCCACAAGTTTTCAGGTTTGTTTGGCAGTGCTGAGTAAGGTAAAAAAATTTTTACCTCTAGGGAAACTAAACACAAGGTCAGTCTCAGACAGAAATACGGATCTTGCCTCAGCAAGTTTGCCTCAGCAAAACAGAAATACCTTGTCCCCACTGTTTTGCCAGCACTGCCCACGCACAGCCTCTCCCACTACTATTTTTCCCTTTTAATTGTGAAAACACAACCTCAGTGCGGCCAGATGGCCTCAGGTCTCCTGAATCAAAATGTCTCTCCCCTGCAAAACTACTTCATTATATACAAAACATCAGAGATAATTAAGCATGAAAATAATTCAATTATGTAAAAAAATTTTCTATGATCCTTAACATCACCTTTACATAATTATCACCTTCATAAATGGAAACTTGGCAACATGAGCAAGGCAGACTTGCTTACAGATCACACAAGGCTTTGCTTCTTGCAGTCACCTACTTCAGAAGTGTCTGGCAGGAACAGAGACTTCAAAACTATAACAAAATTATATGCAAAAAACCATCACAACTCACAGCAACAAATATTCAAGAAACAGACAGTAGGTGAGCAAGTTATTACAGAATTAATCAATAATCAATATTCTCTGTACTGTGTGGCCCATCTTGCAAACAAAACTAAAGCAGCAGAAAAATAAATAAGCCCTGGTTTTCTACTGGCTTTGTATCTTCCAATTCAAGTACAGTGCTCAACCCCACCTCATATCCCATTGAGGCACTTTCTTTGATGCAAACATTTTTTTTCTGATCTCAAGAGTCAAAAGCCATATTCCGTTAACAAGAAGCTCTCTAATTATTTCTCTGATGCAAAAATTTTAAATGCCTGAGACCTGAGTAACAGCACAACTCCCTTTTGAATTCCCTCTTCCTACTTCTACATTACAATCCTACAAGCTCAGCTGTTTCAAAACTGTTTCAGAAAAGGTTATACTTGAATTTCTAAGATGCAGATTGAAGGGCAGGGAGATGAAATCATTCAAGGCAGAAGTAAGGAGGTACTTCCAAGTTTTACTTAAATTTGTTAAACTAAAGAAACAAAAAGAAAGTGCCAACCACTGTAAGCTATTATCAGGTTATAAATTTGGATTTTGAAATAAAAATTTGGAGTAAGCAACTACTTGAGAGAAAACACAGAAAATAGTTTATACCACACAAAACTTGTGCTATTTAATTGGACAACATACAACCACTTTGCAAATCTGTAAGAAGCACGTAAAATCTAGGTGTATGGTCCATTAAAATATATGCCATATTTCACGTTTTACAGTTGGGGTACAACCTGCACGGCTAAAAATCTTGACTTTTTCCCTCAACTCTTTCCTACTAGTGCAACTGGCTCCCTGCAAACGTTCTCCGAACTTAAACCAAACAGTCTCAGTGCCAGTGCTAGTTAAAAAAACCCAAACCAAACAAAACCCATTGCTTCATGCGCAAATGCAGTTGTACAACAAACACTTAAAGCTTTGGAATTCTGGGATTTGTATAAGGTAAAAGAAGTTGATGAAAGCCATAATTAAGTTCTTTCGTATTTGACCTCATTGCAAGTATAAGATTCTCATTTCCTGAGGAATGTAATTAAGCAGTGGAATTCTTGTACCACAGCAGAATGACTTAACAGAACTATAAACAAAGCTGAATAAATTATTTAAAAAAAAAAAATTTATAGCACTGCAAAGATTCACAAGCAATTTTGAAACAATGTTAAAAATAGCTGCATGCCGAATATTAAACAGGAATAAAATTCAGTAGTGATTTCCATTTTCAGCCCTGGAAGTTAGAGACAAATTGCTCTCACGTGCTGCAGAATATACAGTATTCTGGAGTTTCCATAGGGAAAAAATAAACACTGAAAAGCAGAAACAAAACCACTAAGATTTACTGTACAAGGAGCTCTTAACAATCACTATACATTACAAAACAGTCCTGCAGACTGAAACTACTATCACTATTATGAACAAACTTCTTTATAACTAATTCTTAAAAATCTGATATGATCTGTAGCTATTCTGAAAACTATTTTTGCAATTCCTTAGAAATTCTCTATATAATCTCCCCATTAGAGAAAAAAGTCACAAAGAATCTGTGGTATGCCATAGAAATGTACTATTTACACAGCACAAAATGATCAAGCCAGTAGTTTCTAGGCTGCCCTATGGGCTGTGGATGATTCTTTTTTTTCTTCATTTCTAACAAAAAAGTGGCTATGGCTTTGTTTTGATGAAAGTAAACTATACTTTTAAAATTCTGGGGCATACAAAAGTAAAATAAACTATATTCTAGCAAAATAAAATCTAGATTTTTGTAAATTCACTAAATTCTGACTCAAAAATTCCAACTGCAACAAGCTTCTATTTCGCTAAGTAAAAAAGATAACACGATAATAATACGACTATTCCAAAAACATGGGGAATATTACACTGGGGCATGAAAACCAGAGTTACCCATTCATGAGAATTTTAAGTATTTTCAGAGTACAACTGAACAAGCTATAATACATACACAAAATTTAAGATGTCAGAAGGGTTGCCTGTTCTTTTATTGATTGTCTTTGCTAACTATTCAATAAAGAAAATGTTGAAGACATTAAATGTATAATGTAGACAATAAAATACAATATACGCACCATACCCACAGGAAATGCCAATGGGAAACAAATTGCCAAATTCTTGGTATTTTGCAACTCTCTCTGCAAACATACTATTAAGTCCCTAAGATCGACAGATAAGTAAAACCATCAATCCCACTCCCCTAGTTACACTAACTGTCTTGCCTCCCTATACTAGTTCATACTCACTACATCTGTAATTTAGCTGCATTAGGCCATTCGGTAATCTCATAATACAAGCATCATACTTAACTCAGAAGGTACACAGATCTTACATCCCATGCTCACTTTCTATGGACTCTCAAATTTTATTCCATCTCATAAAAATATCACACTTCACACTTTAGAATCAGGGCGGGGGGGGGTTACGTTTTAGAATTACGAAAAACTTTTGGAAGATATGGGACCTTAAGACTTCTAAATAAAAAAATCCAAATAAAGATCGATAACAAATTAAAAAATAACCTATTATTTTCAAACATGTTTGCTCAAACACATAAGCATAGTTTGAGTCTCCCCATTTGCCTGTAGTATACCACAGCAACATTCTTTTCTCCATCTCAAAAGGAAACATTATGAGAACTTAGTTTTGGAAAACTTCCAGCCTTTACACATCACAGTGGCCCATCATAATGAATTAAAACAGTGTCTTCCTTCGAAGCAACAGCACACATCATGCTTCTGACGTGCCCACAATTTTTTTTTTTGGCCATAATTCCAACAAATGAAAAAAAAAGTTACCTAATATCTGAAAAAGGATGACTAAATATAGCACCTTAGTTTTATACATCTACCATTCTGAAACTACCAGAACCACACAAGGAACATGCAGGAAATGCAAAAGTGTTATGAAAAAGTTAATTTCATTATGAGCTACTATAATTCATATCCTTTAAGCAAATTCATTTAGTTGGATTCTCAACTCATTTTCAAGCTAAGGTCAGGGTGGGGGATATTTAGTATATTTCTTCGGTTACCCTAAATGCACAAATACCCTGCAACTGCAGCTTAGAAAAACTGGGATGCCATGGGGAGAAGCTAAGAACAAACACACATGCAGCATAACAATACGCAAAACAGAACAGAACATTGGTCTTTGAACTGGATCCAGAAAATGCCCTTCCAGAGTTCTTGTAAGATATTATTGTATTATGTTGAGAGACAATTAGTAGATCAGACAGGGAAGTAAAACGTTTCCTTCTAAAAGGTCTAAGATTTAAAAAAAATTAAAACAGCTAGTCACCACACATTTTCTTAAGACTGCAGATTTAGTGATCTTTGATTGGTTTTCTCCCGCAAAAACTATCTACTCAAAGCATTCATCCAAAAGCTAATGTTACGGGTCGAGGGTCCGAGGTACCCACCCCTCGAATTACCAGCACAGCTATATTTAGGTTGCTTTGATACGAAATGTTATTATTAGACATGTAACAGCCCTATAGTAAATAGTAGTTTAAAGGAAATGATGAAGTACAAGTTTATGTAGCATGCTGAGCATCGCTTTTTTTATAGTTGCCTATCAATAATAGTTCTGTTTATTAATAAAATATTTTTTAATATTTTGAATGCCTCTTCATTCAAAGCATGCCATATTCAAGATCGTTACGTAAGATGCAATTATCACAAATTGAGGATTGGATTTATGTTCCCATATGATTGCCTTCTATGAATCTTCCATTCTTCTTAGCAAAAAAAGTTTAGATAAAACTGCACACTATTTCAACCCTTCTAAAAGCTTGTCCTTTGACATTTTTAAAAATCAGTAACTACTACAGTCTTCAATACTACATGACCTTTACTGTTCTTTGCTAAACAGAAGATCCATCAATCCATAAAACTTCTTCACGCTTGTCTAAACAGCACATATATGCGCAGTAAAAACTAAAAAAGGATCTCCAAATCTTTTTCTAATTTTCTTAAAAACTATTTGTTTTAAACTTATCAAAAAGAAAAAGAGCCCCAGAAATGCATTCCTTCAGCTGACATGAATCACCTCACCTGGCTAACTGAAAACAGTGCCTTTGGAATAAACCAGCAGCATCTTACTGTTATGGAATGAAGTCTTAAGAACTGCTCTGTACTTAGAAAATGCTACAATAAGAGTGGGTAGCACTAGTCAGAAATTAGATCAACCTTTAGGCCTAGAAGACAAGAAATTCCAGAGTGAAAAACCTAGGGCAAGGCTGAAACCCATAAACTACTAGCTCATGAACTGGAGTTCATCAAGTGCAGCGTAACTCTGTGAACTACAGGAAGACTAAATTGCAGTCTCAGGTAAAAGCATGCTCTGATGAGTGCGTCCTTTCGGAAAAGAAAAGGAAGAGCTGGAATTGTCCATTGCTGTCAGTGCCAACAACTAACACAGCTGTGTGAGAACCCAGTCAAAAGTCAAGCTCATTTCTGTTAAGTTTTTTCTAAATACAGCAACAAGTATCAACTTGACTTAAATTTCCTTTTTCCCTCATTGTCTTTCGGGGCCCTCTTTTTTTTCGGCCAGCTGGCTGGATAGAAGTCACTTCCAGGGTAACTGAACCACCACAGCTTGTCTTCCATCATCCACTTCCTAACACACGGACTGTGTTTTCGGTGCCTATAAAAACCTGATGCATCTGCTGCTTTATTGCTGATCCTGTGGGTTACATATGAGTCTTTTTAAGACCTAAGAATTTTGTACCTTTTCCTCGGAGGAGTGTTCTCTCTCGAACTTCCGGACTCCATGAAGAGAGGGGAGCTCCTACGAATCTGCTCTGCCGCCAACTAGGCCTGAGTAGCCGAAAGCCTGCGGGTCTGCACTGCCCTCCCCAGATCCACCAGGCGAAAGTGAAGCACAGCTGGTGATTCAGGCACTAAATTATATAGCAATCTCTGGACATATTGTTTAACAATCCAAAACAGAATTGTACCCGCTCCCATGTCTGAAACCTCTTGTGTTTGCTTCAGTTACCAAGTAATGTAAAAATATTAAATATTTTCTTCGTTCCCCGTACGGGCCACCAAAATGTCAAGGGTTGAGGGGCCGAGGTACCCACTCCTCGAGTTACCTTAACAGAATCCCTCTGTCCTGACAGAGACAGGAAGGGTTTTAATAGGGGAAGGAAGAAATTC
>NW_010422537.1:0-1478 GCF_000710305.1 Buceros rhinoceros silvestris
GAAAACATAGTCCTTCTTCCTTCTGGAGTGGCTGTAGAGAACTCTTTGCCAAGGAATGCTTCTTCCAGACTCCCACACATACACATCTGCGCCACGGGCCGGCTTAGGTCGCGTCTTAAGGGAATATCTTCAAATTCCGCTGCACGTAGGGGCCGGCTGCATCCGCTGCAGGGATGAGGGGTACTTCTGGGCCCATCCATCAGGGCAAGACAGTTCATTAGACCACCCCTGCCGAGAATCGGCAGAGAACGGAGAAGGTCCTACCCATTTTGCAGAAGGAGTCTTCTACTGCTTCAGGGAAGTAGCAGGTCCTGGAGGTGTCTTTCTCTCCTTGATAAAGGTTTCCAGCCCGGGGTCATGAGATTCAGGAGTCCTGCGCGGCATATTTGAGAAAGCTGCAGCATGGACAAGATAGAGAGGAGGGCAGATAGAGCAGGGGGGTGGGAAAAGCAAGATGGCAAAATGGCTTCGAATCTTCTAACACGCCCCCTTTTATGACTTCATTCAAAGAGTCGTATTCTCCTTCCCGGAAGCTTGGAGAAACCACAGCTCTCTGGGAAGAAGAAAGCCAGACAACATGAGAGCATCCGGTTCCACCATGTTGGACCCAGGACACCAATATAAAAGGTGTTTAACAGTGCCTAAGACATTTTGCTTTCTGTTGGTAGAGTACACTGTTTTGTACAGCATAAGCAGTACTGGGGCACAGCTGATTTTGGTATTCTTGATTGCTCTGGAAATAGATCCTAGGCCAGCCTTCCAGGGAAGGAAAACTTATTTCAGATCAAAGCAATTGTAAGTTACTAGAACAGACAGAATGAAAGAAACATCACCCTGTTTAAGGATGAGTTTTTCCCCTTTATAAAATTCTTCAAGCAAGCTTTGGGCCTTTATCATCCTTCATGTCTTTTAATGGTGGGTTTTCTGGGGCCCTTAGGAGCGCTGGATATTGTTCCATTTCAGAGGGTCTATTAGAGACCTATTTTGCCTCCTCTTCCTTAACCTAGCTCTCAGATTTTCAAATTAGCCAACTCAAGTCTTATTTTCCATCCCCCAGATTAGCTTCCACAACACCATACAGGCAGGGCCATATAAAACATTCTTGACAATCCTTCGAACAACTAAAACTACTGTCTAAGGGTGACTATCGGTGAACAAATATGAGCAACACTTATTAACACAATTTGTGCCAGGGAAACAGCCTGGCTATTTACCACCGGTCCAGGAACCATGTCTGATGGCATTCTTTCCCCTTGATTTCAGAGTTCTCTGAAAGCCAAATTTTTGTTACCAGTTGTATGAAACACGATAGTTGATCTTCACATGCATGTCCTGTGTGAATCCATGCTAAAGGATGCACTGCTTAAAGCTGAGTTACTACCCAATGCCAAATATTTCTGTGGCTTTCTTTTCTTGTTTAAAACAGAATCTCTCACATGCAATTTAGTTCATAACTCTAGGAGCTGGAGTGGGGGAAA
>NW_010422537.1:1565-15563 GCF_000710305.1 Buceros rhinoceros silvestris
GGAAAGAGTTTAAAAGAGAAGAGGAAAGAAAAAAAAAAGAAATGTTATCCTCAATTAAGACATACTCTAAATGGAATCTTTACTGTCACTATTCTGCTTTTTGTACCTAAATGGTTTACAAAACCCAAGTGAATTGAAACCTTATAATTAAATACATCTATACTAGCCAAAGGCAAAGAAAAAACATAGAGTTAAACAATCCCTTATGTCTTGACTATTTGATAAGCATAAATGCTGGGTACTAACTATGTATATATGTGTTAGGAGTTATACAGGGAACTAATATTTAATCAGCCTATGCATTAAATATTAAAACAGAATCTGATATCACATAATGTGCTCTAGCCAATGCTCCAAAAAGCACAATGAATAATATCTTTTCGGACTGAAATAGGAAAGTATAAAGTATATTTTGATACAGATATCTGAATCAATATAAGATTTGTACATTTTTTAATTAAACACTGTCGGGATATAAAGAATGTGGAAAGGTTTGAGCTCATGACTTTATATTCCAGATAAACCCATTATAATTTGCTGAACCTCTGTAGCTGGAAAGAATTATAATGACGATGATGACAGTGAAATGAATGGGAAGCAAAGCTGAATGAATCTGGTTAGAGCACTTATTACTGCATAATATTCAAAACCTTTATTTAAGTGTATAGCAATATTCTTTTTGCTAGGGAATAAATTCTAAGATAAATGGCCAGTGAATCAATAAATGCTCCAGTTTGTGGCCTGAGAGTTCATTTATCACGAACCATTTATCTCCTCACATACTCTCCAATAAAAAACTGCTTAATTAAATTTCATGTAGACTCCTTAGGTTGTGTTATTATCAGCATGCAGTAACAAATGACAACACTGACAGAAAACCATATCCATAAGAGCACTTAAAGATAGTCAGATAGGAGTTATTATTTTATTGTGTCTAAACTAACCTTCAGAAATAAACAGAATTAATAATGTATTAATAGACTGCAGTATAAACAGCACGTATTGAGGAATTGTATCAGAAATGCTAATAAAAACATTAAATGGTGAATATTGCCACAATTATTGCATGAATATTCAGCAGCGTCTGTACTGCAATCAGCTTAGTCTTCACAGAAGACTTTATTTAGGAGACTTTATATAGGATATTTAAGAAATTTGCTTTTCATTTACTCCATCTAAAACCTACTAAGATATTTTCAGAAATTATTGCTCTTGATCTTCACTAAAACTTCACCAAATAAAGAAAAATGGATCCTAACTAGGAAAGCAGGATGTCCTGCCTGTGTGTCTTTTAACACTGTTCAAAACTCAGAAGTGAAATAACTACAGTTTCAGTAGGAAAAAAAAAATCAGAAACTGCAAAAGAGAAGGTATTAAATTTTCACATCTATCTATATACAGTATTAGAGAATTGAGATGGACTTCTGTATCAGACTTCTTGTGCTCAAAGTAGCAAACATTAACAAAGTGTCAGCAGGCAGTATTTATTAAAATATTGTATTTGCTAAAACAAAAGGTTTTTCTGCAAGCCTTCATTGTCTATAGTTGATTTTAATGCAAAAAATGCATTTCAGCTTGATGATGAGGTAAGACTTAATTAGCAAAATGACTTGGGAAAGGTGTTACCTTGCCCACCCATTTATGCAGTGGTAAACACACTTCGCAAGTATGGACAACTCAGAGTCAATTCACTCTTCTTCCTAAAGAGTCACGATTGACAACTCCTACCTCTTAAAAACATGCTTTATGGAGCAGACAACATGATATTCTGTGAAATGTTTTCATTTTCTCTCTCCTACGTGTCTCCACATTATTCCATATTATATTTTTTGGTACCTTGAATTATTTCTTCTTTTCAAAAAACACATACATGTTCACTTTTCCCAGTTTTCAAAGAACCAAATTTTCTGACAAACAATGCAGTTTTTCATTTGAGTCAGAACATATTCTATCCAATCTTGTAGTTTTTTCTAGGATTATGAAAATTCACGCAGCTATGTATATCAGTTATCAAATTTTTGTAGGTTCCAACGTTTAGCAACATTTCAGTTGATGTCATTGACTTAATCATTGTAAGTTCATTCTTGTAAGTTCATTTCTTGCAGGTGTGATAGAAATTATGGGGTTTACAAGATAATGATTTTAAAAGATTATGGTAGTCTTGTTTTAATTTCATTTGCATGCTAGCATAAGGAAAAGATCTGCAATACACAGAAGTATATCAGTTCCATACCTTTTTCTTCTGAAAGGATAGGTCTTTTCTGAAAATATTGAATTCATTATGTTATGTCAAGAAGTAGGACAAAGTTTCCTAAGGGGAAATATTCTCTCCAAAGAAATATTAGTTCCTTGGAAAAAAGTAAGGGAATTTACTAAGAAGCCTCAGAGGATCTCATATGTTTTACAGTCTCCTTAGAAACATGAAGGAAACATACTTCACCACGCTCAGGAGGTGGCTCAGAGGTTGAATGTATAGTTGCATTGGTTAAATAAACCCAGATGATACTAATGAAGCAAATTTGGAGTCTCTTGGAATAAGAAAGAGTTCCCAACACAAAAATCCTCAGTGCTGAGTGATACTAGTTGCTCTCACGCACAGTAAAAAGGAATTTCGACTTTCAAGTAATGTCACTGCTGCCTTTGAACTACTGTGCAATGGTGTCAAATGCATTGCATGGAAACAGTATTCCAGGGTTTTTTGGACTGAGAGGAAAACAGTTTACACTGTTCTCAGATATAATTACATATTGATTGATTTAAATAAGTTCTTCAGATTCAGCCCAATTTAAGTTCCTTGAAATACTTGCTTACCGTTCTAGGGGAAAACCCAAAAACAAAATCAAAAACCGTCAAACCTCTATATAGTGTTTCAAATAAAAGGGGCAGTTTCTTCTCAAAAAATATGGGTTTTTTTTCAATAGTGGCATACATGTTTACCCACAGCTTTGCCCATTTTCAATGTCTCGGTGGTACAGTCCTAGTTAGCAAGTTGTGAGATACTCCATAAGAGAAGCATGGCTTTCTCATTTAAAATGCATTAAGGCAGCCACCTGGCCTGAGGCTTTAGGAGCACAGAGTGCACGTGCACAGTAGAGAACCAAGAAGCAGGTTTTCTTAGCACAAAAAGAGTGACATACTTAGGTATTTATGTCACTTTTGGCATCCGAACTATCTCACTGGATATCTCTGTGCAAGTTGTGTTATGCCAGAGTGACATAACCACTGCATTGCATTGTTGATAAACATCTCCACCAGTCATTTAAATAGCAAAATTTATATATATACCCAAAAGTTTTCAGCTGAATTTGTTGATCTCTTACATTCATCTGCTACCTGTCACCATATACCACCAAGTAGAAATAAATCTGGTTTTGAAGTAGCAGTACAAAATTGTAGCAGCAGCAGGTTATGTCTGGATTTTTGTAAGAACACTTGTGTCATGGATGGCACAAAGATTGCTGGAAACTTCACCATAATGCTCTATTGCTATTAAACAGTGTCCTCTGACAACAAGATAATGAAGGTTATTTGTTTTGCTTTACTGTTTTCTGATTTCTTTTCATCCATCATAATTTCTGACAGTCACTGACGTAGAGAAATCTAGTATTATTGGTTCTTAGGGAGAAAAGCCTTGGCAGACAGGTTTGAAAAACATAACTAGCCTGTCATTCTGGTATTTTGTTAATTAAATATATTCTGCCTCTAAATTCCTTTACTTGTGACTGGAACACACCATCACTTACTCTGACAGGCAACACATTTCTATTTCTTTAAATTTTAAATTTTTAGAATTACAATAAAGCTCAAGGGAGATTAGGTATTCTTGAAATATAGGAAGGAAGAACATAAGAAAAAGTTAAGGGGCTTTCCAGGGGAGAGCACAGAATAGAGAAAAAGAATACCTACATTAATTTAGTTGAGATTTCATGCTTTCCTTCGTTTTTCCCCTTTATTTTAATAATACTTTGACTTTGCTTTAGTTGGTAGGTGTAGATCACAAGGCAGGGAGATTTCAGTGAAGCTGCGAATACCACCCTCAGGAGTCCACATCAAGTACACAAACAACAAAGAGCCCAAGCAATCTTTAATCTAGCACAAAAAGGCACAACAACAAGTTGAACAAGCAGAATCTTGCACAAAGTGGAAATAAAGTGCAAATTTAAACAGTGAGAATAATTAGCCATTAGAATAGATCATGAGGAAAGAGTAGAATCACCACTGCTTGAATTGTTTAAAGGGGCGTTTCTCTGAAAGAGATCTTATTCAAACAAAAAATGTTAGATTCAATACATGGGATTTTTATGCAAAATGTTAGACTAAATGAACATACACTTTAGCTTGATTGGTAGTATGAAAATAAGTGTAATTTGGATCTAGTACTGGAGTTAGGTATGTCTTGTCAATGCCTACGGGCTTTGAAAGAAGGTAAAGTGGTAAAAGTAAAGTTAGCTGCTTATGCACCTGAGAGACAATGAAGCTGACTGCTGTGGTTTAGGACCTCACCTCCAGGACAGAAGGGGGCTTTTCCCATCCTTCCCTTGTTTTCTGGCACAAAAGGCTTTTCCCCCACCTTTGTTATGGCATGGGGGGGATGGAGAGCTGAGGGAGGAGGGGGGGCGGGGAAGAGTTTTAATTTCATGCTTGCCCCCTGGAGCCAAGCCATGTCAATCAACACCTTTTTGAATAAACATATAAAAAGCAGCAAACCATGTGGCTTCGGTTGGCATGCACTTTTTCAGTTACAGCAGAAGAGAGAACTTTTCAAAGCAGATACCTCAGCCTGGGACAGTAAAAGACCTTCTGCACAGCAGGCAGCCTTTTTCATTTCTCTGATTACTGGCAGGGGTGGTAAGAAGAGTCGCCAGAAGAAAAAAGGGATGCAGAGTGGCCTGGAGCCCCCCAACTCTGCCACAGGGAGCAGCTACTAGCGAGAGGGAGGAAAAAGGGTTCCAGCACTGAGAATGGAGGTCCCGCTAGAATGCAATGAACCCAGAACATCCTGCAGAGATACAGTAGCTCTCACATTTTGCAGTCAGGGCGAGAGAACCAAGATGTCCCCTTGAAACCTGGAAACTCTTTAAGTTTTCCAGCCACCCCAGAGAGACAGAGGCTACCCATTGCAAAGGAAGTTTGTCCCAAAGATTTCAACTTGGAACTGAAATCCATGAGGTTAAAAGAACTGTGTTTTCCCCATTCTGGTTTTATTCCTTACCCACCCCTCTCCGCCACGGACTGCACGTGTGGGCTTGTGGTGACTGGGGACATGCATGGAGCAGGAGGAAGATACGTGTAAATATATATATACACCTATTTACATACTTAATACCACTGTTCTCTCTTTTTCTTTCTCTCCTTCCCAAGTTTAAGTGATGATTTGTGGTTTTTGGTTTTGAATTAAATTAATTCTTGTTCACCCCCTTATTTCGAACCTGCTGTGTTGTTTTTCTTTGCCCGTAGCTGTAAGCAGCTATTAAAGCTCTCATTGATTTCCCAGCTCAAACACTTCAGTTCTTTTGTTTAGCTCTTGGAGGAGATAAATTTCCCCTGAGGGCAATTTGTCCCTCTTGCAACCTTTAGGTTCTTTTCAAACCATGATACTGACCTGCCAACTGGAAGTTCTTTTCAACAAGTCATAAGATTTCTATCCTGTTAAAAAACAATCACTGGAAATATTGATATGTTTTCTTTCTTTCATTATTCCTTTTTTTTTTTTTAATTAAAACAGTTCACTTTTTGAAAATTCCACTTTTGGTTCCTTTCTTCCTTTTCTATGGTTTCATTTTTACCACCAATCTGTGATAATGAAACCTACATTAACAGCTTTGTTTCACTCCCATTAATCCTTTCCATGATCTTCATTTGTTGATTCTTCAGAAACTCAAAATTTCCTGTCTTCTGAAAGAGATTTTCTGAAAATTATAGTATTACACTTCTAAAGGGGAATAATGGAAGTTACAAAATGTAATATTTCAGAAGAAAACTCAGAACATCATTAGTTGCCTGTATATATTGGCAAAAAAAAACCCAAACAAACAAAAGGAGACAAAATTTAGTATGTGGAATTCCAAAATCCTGAAGAAGTGAAATTTCCACAAAAGTATTCAGAAAAGAATACAGCTATGTGCCTTCTCAGTGCCACAGGATGGAAACATTGATGTTTCCAATATAATTATTTATCTCACTCTTTAATATCTGTAATGTTTTGGTCATATGCGTTGGTGTACATTACACCAATACTTCATGAATGTTGTTCAATACTTTGACAAAAATCTTGCTAGTGTGCTCAGCAGCAAAGAGAAAGATGGTTTGTTTGGTATTCAGCCATAACTTGTCCTTCAAAGACATAGAGCTCATGGAGTAGTTGTGACATGATGCACATCAGATGAGAAAGAAGATGATTTTTCCTTTGTTTTTATTGGCACTATTACAGGTGCCTTATTAGACAATGTTTTCCTCAGATTGTGCTAAGTGAGATCATTTGCACATCCATCTCGCAGTTAGTGGAGAGGCAAGTAAAGGGTGTTATCAATAACTTTTGGAGAACACCGTACTGGGAATTTAAGATATACACCTCAGTCTGTGCATAAAGGTTTGCTCACTGTGTACACCCCTTTCCCTGTGTGTGTGTAAGAACACAACTGTCAAACTGATGGTGCATAAAGCAGTTCTTCAGCAAACTAAAGCACACTGAAATGACCTCAGATCTGTCTCACAAAGTTGGAGTGCAGCATAGGACACAGACTCATACGTCAAGTTCTAGACTGATAAATGTGAATAAGAGATGCTTCTGACAACATTTTATTTGCGCTCAAAATGTAAATAGGTGCACCACAAATTCTCTAATGGGAATAAAGAGACACAGAATGCAACATTGAAAGAAAAAAGCCAAAAGAAGGAAAAAAAGAAAAAAGAAAGGAACAGAGATGATGTGAAAGCAAAGGCATTTTAAGCCACCCTGTTAATTTTTTTTTTTTAAACACAGACTGAAAATATGACAGAGATGAAGACAAGGGACTCCTCGAACTAAACAGAAGACCAAGCTGAGCTATTCTGAAGCACAACGAAATAGAAGATTGGAAAGCAACCAAAATGGCATATATATATCTATTACTAGATATAAACATAAAGTTTTTTGCAACATGGGACTGCTGTTCTAGACAACTTATATATTTTGTACCATGCATTGCTACTTTTTAGGTATATTACAATACGCTGGATGCTTCAGTCTACAGCTGTGAAGCGTTTACTTGGTTATCCTGGCCTCCTTTCAGAAGTTAACATAGAAATCATGGATTAAACTTTTATATAGACATGGTGATAGACAGTAAACCTGAGTCTTTGTTTGTAGCTATAGATAGCGGAAATGAAAATAAGTTTTAAAAAAAATTAACAATAAACCCGTTAAAATTCTTCATGCAACATCAGCTGGAGACCCTGCAGGCTGGCTTAGAAAACCTCTGGAAATAACTCTACACAGAAAGGACAGGATGAAAAAGGTAATGAGAAGGGGCAGCAAAACCAATATATTATGCTGTATCTCTGTTGCCTGGCAAAAGTGTGTTGCTGGAGAACTTATTTTGTATCTCATACATTTATTTCCACTACAGTTTGTAAAGGAAATCTTAAACATAGTCGTGCAGCTGTGAAAGAAGCAAAATCTGCACTGACTTTAAGGTCTGCTGCAGTTTTCCTTCTAAGTAATTCATTGTTTTGTGTATTTTAAGTCACTTCAAAAAGTCTTACTTCATTTAGCAAATATTTAGAGGAAAAGGATTTAGCCAGTAGAGGAGATGAATACAGAGCATACAGGGGGGCAGGAGCAGTGATTTTGTCCACATGCAAGAGCATATAGGCTAGCAGGTAAGAGTACAAGATAAGTCATCTGGTTTCTACACTATTGGAAAATACAAGGAAATTTTTCACTTAATGAACAAACAAATGTTATTTTTGAAGATTAAAGACATAGTAACTCATCAGGAAGGAAAGTTGAGCTAAAAGCCCAGTATACAGTGTTTGTTGATGCTTGAATGTTTTAACTGACCTTTGATTAACGCTGAGCCTCTCTAACCTGAAGTCCGAGGTGCTGAACAACAAGAGAAAACTCAGACTCAAAAACTAACCTTAAATGACTGAATCAGCAAAGGTTACTCTTTCCTTCTTCTTTTCCCTACCTTAGACTGAGTGGAGATTGCCAGGGCATCTTTATTATGATCAGAAACATGCTGCTTTCAGAACTAGATTTCCAGATGAGACCTCTGTATCTGTTCTTATGCACAGAATTCGGAAGGTGAATAAAAAGTAATAGCTACAAAAGAGAAATTTTCATTAGTAAAAGATGTACACATACTCCCTTCACCTCCCCCACCCACTCATTCCTCTTCTCAATAATTATTTCAAATTCGGAAAAGCTTACTAGAAGTGTTTTGAGAATCGTTAAGTTTTGTTAGTCAAGGGACAAGAGATGGAACTGAGTAAAGAGAACTAATAATGTACATTATTACTGTATATTTGTAGTATTGTAGCAGAGAAGGTAGTCTCCGTGTTCATCTCTCTACTAGTAAATAACTGTGTGATTTACAGTTTTTTTGACTTTAGAGAAATTTCAAGAGCTTTTTAGGTTGATGCATACAGGACATTCCAGTTACTTCTGGTCATACACACCTGGCTTCTCTGGGGTTATGACCATACAAAGGTCAGACTTTACTCTCGCATCTCCTGAGATTTCTCTCAGCTTTCAAAAAAAAAAACCAGCACCAATACAATGTAATGGTGGTTGTGCATGACCAAAGGAAATGCCACTCAGAGAACTAATAAAACAATTTTAATTTTTCCCCAGTATATAATAAAATGGGTGAACAGGTTTTAATAATGCAATTAATTTTGAAGATATCTTGGATTTCATGTTCTATGACTATGTAGATGAACAATGAAAACTATCTTAAGTGGTAGGCATTACAGCCATAGAACTTGTGGAGTTTGCATACTTTCCCAGGAAGATTTAATCACACCAAGCAGTGTTAGTTTATCATAGCACCATTTCTTCATCTATTTGTATGCTAGGGTATGAAATCCATTCATTTGTACCCACTGCTGTTTTATGTATCCAGACTCTGAAATGGATGCCATTTATTGGAGAACAACTAAGTCCTAAGCCAAAGAAATCCTATAATTTTGTGTTCAGCATCTCCTATCCTAGTCCTTGCTCTGTTGTGGCTTCCATCCAGAGCATTTATAACTTTCAGTGTGCCATTTACTTGACCTTTCTTTGTAATTTCCTCCTAGCTTTACACTTAAACCTCAAGCTCTCCCTGGGTCCCTTGTCATACAATCAGTGAGTTATGGGTAACGATGAGTAACCCACATGTATGCAGACCACAGCTTAGTTCTTCTGGAAGTTCCCAATCATTTCTTCCTGAACTTCAAAGTTCCATGTGCCAGGCCACACAGTAAGTTTGTGACTTCCAGATGTGATGTTAGGTGTACTTAAGGACTATTAAGTACCCTGAAAGTCATGCTGTGGGATCAATTTATACGTAATTTAACACTTTTGAACGTCTACTCTGCAGGATTGTCAAGGTCTGTGTATGCAAATTCATATTCCTTTACCCCTGCAAATACTTTGTGATTTTCCACAAACTTGATCTGCATTTCTGTTGACACAGTTGACTACTGTGAGCGAAATCTTCCCTGACAACATTCATTTTCAGAAGAGGAAACAGGCAACATTTGCAAACCTAAATACACCAGTCAAAGGGGAAACCCATAGTTAGGTAGGTAATTACTGTACAAGAAAGCTTGTTTTCAAAGGTGGTCATCACTGAAGTAAACAGCAGTAGATACTCTACTCTCCTAAAATTAGGTCGGTTTTGAGATATCTCAGCAAGAACATAACTGCTTAACTTTATGCTTTTTTTTTGTTATTAGATTTTGTTAAAACTTAACATTTGGCTGTAGGTTCTTTGCAAATATTTTATTGTTTTTTCGCATGTAGATTTGTACCTTCTTCCTCAAATTTTCCTTTGAGTTTCAGGTTCAGACAAACTCAGACTCTCAAAGCAAAATTGCTGATATCACCTGGTTTAATGTTGAATCTGAAAATCTGCATATTTCACATCATGTAAAGTTGTAACATGAGCCACTTCCAATACAATTAATTAACCTAAGGGAAACCTAATTAACCTAAAGGAAAATGTATATTTTTTTTCTCCTTTGCAATATGACGATTATGCAGAACCACAATCTTAATTAACCTTTAGAGCTCAGGAATGTTTGGGCCATCCAGTCTTGTGGACATCCTAACATTTTTCAGCATGCAGTTAGCCTTCCTCAATTTCAGTAAGGGACTTCCTTTTTCTATCCAATACTTTGAGGTTACCGTAGCTAAACAGTGGAGATGCTATGGGCCTCATTATTTCTTTTGACAAGCCTCATTGATTTCAAAGCTACATGACCATTAATTGCTAGTAATATCTCCTAATCCAGGTATAATTGATTATGAGTTAGAGCTATTTTTCTATTTGGTTTAAGAAACTACCCATCCTCATCGGAAATCTGTGACATCATTAATTCTGTTCTGCTGCTTTAAAGGAAATTAATAATCAATTTTCATTCTGCTCTCCTTAATTTATACTGTAAGAAAGACAAACCCATCCATTTAGAATGGCAGGGAAATTACGGAGTAAAACAGATTCTCAAGCATTAACTAGAATCTTCTCACTCATGGCACTGAGTTTAAAAATACCAAGAAGTAAGGATCAGTGCACTTTAAATCAACTGTAGAATCAATTATGCAGAATACTGCAAGTGCCGTCCTCATTCCCAGCACATCTTCATAACAGTTGTATCGATCCTAGATGCACATCTATAAACAAAAAGCTTTTGGCATAATTATGTTCACTTTTGACATTCGGGGGACCAACACTAAAGATAAATCTTCCCGATTGCCAGCCATATCTAGTACAAAAACTTGTCTTCAGACTCAATGCTTTAATGACGTAACGGTCTTTAGCAAAACTGATTTCAGCATGAGCATTTGGACTGGAAACTGTACAATACAGAGATCCTGGAAAAGCTTTGCAAGCAGAGAATGGTGTCATTTTATCACTCTGTCAGCATCATGTCCGCAGCACATCAAGGAGACTGGTAATAATCTGATGTTCATTATCTGAAGCGCTTATGCACTAAGTGCTAAGGACTGATTAAAGAATGAGGCCCTAACATATACTACATACCACAATATTTGTGAGTAAAGATTTCTTTGTTTCCTCTTTGATATGTTACTGATGTCTTGTATCTATGTCAAGTCCTGCACATCATTCGCAGAACTTGCACTTCTGTGTCTGTTTTGATAGGAATGGAGTTTACACAACAGTCTGTAACCAGCAAAGCTCGGTGCTAATTAGCATCCCGTTGTTAATATCTTAAGCATGGCGATCAAATGGAAAACTGCATACCATGCTGCCCCCTGCTGTAGTTTAATAAGATCATCGTCATTTCTGTGTAACCTAAAGTGGAAGCAGATATCACATAAATGCAAAAAAATAAACCACTCAGCAGTGGTATGTATGAATTTACAATTCTTTTCTTTGGCTTATGCATTCTTAAGCCTCTTATTAATACCTAATATTTTAGTTGCAAGGTTGGTTGATGGAAAAGTATAACTTGGTTTCAGCAGCTGCAAGTTGCAAGGCAATGTTGAAATCCAGATTTTAGTACTGAAATTTTGTTCTTAGCTTCTTCAGTGAAATAAGAAATGTATTCCTTTGAGAACAGGTTAGTTCTGACTAGAGAAAAAAATCAGCATAACGTTTCCGATATTAGTCAAAATAATGAATACTTAGTATAGGATTCTATACTTCGCATATACAATAGTGAAACAGATAGTGAAACAGAAAAGTTATTGTGCTATTGATTTTCTGAAGGCACAGATACCAGGTAATAGAGGATAGAGATAATTATCTAAAATCAATTGCTGAATAAAAATTGACTTATAGTTCACATATTGAATACTCCCAAATAAAGAATCTTGGAGGACAGGGTTATACCACAAGAAAACGATGACAGATTTCATTGTTAATTGTTTTTAATATCTTTAATTTCTTCTTTAACTTCTGCTTAATAACATTCTGAAATCAAAACATAGAATAACTATGGCTTAACTTTCCCACACCTCTCACCAACGTGTTTATTGAAAAGATTAACGTAAGGCTGGTGCAAATTTCTGCCGTTCTAACTTGAAAGAATGTCTTATCGGTATGCTCCCTGGCTTACACACCCATTGTTGGTCTATGAAAATAGTCTTTAGACACCCTGTGGTGCAACAGCTACCCATTTTCATTCAGCTAGCTCTCTTTTGTTCAGAGCTAACAAACCTCAAAGTTTGAGTTAGGTCTCAAGAGGCGACATATTGATTTCAGCTCATTCCTAAAGGCTCACCACTTTGACACACACCAAAGTGTGACTTAGCTGCCTTTGCCTTCTGGATGGACTATGCAAGCCCTTTGTGCCTCACTTTAACTTGTGCCCATCTGCTTCCCTCCACTCTGCTTAGTGGAGAGGAACATATGGCCCTAAGTGCCTAACTCTGATTTCTTGCCACACCTTCAATTACATTGCCATATGTTCTAGTATCATACTATAATTGCTGATAGTTAGTGCTAGAAATACAAAAGGGGCATTTCACAAGCCAACAGGTTTATGTCTGCTATATAATAAAGCAGAAACAGCTGTCACCGTACCGTGCTCAGATAGTCTCCTGACTTGCTGTGCATATAATGCTCTTGTAAGTTTACATATTTAAAATTGTGCAATGATTCCTTGCTCATTATTTCACTCTTCATCACTTTGAAACAGGCAGAGAAAGCCTATTTTCACATTGATCTATTGCTTCAGATTATCTCTGTACCCCACTATTCTCCATGGGAAACTCTCTGGGTCCCTGTTACTAAGGAGAATATACATCAGAGGCATCAGAGAACAATGTAACTATTTAATTTTACAAGGATTTTATATTCTAGGGAAAGCTTTGCTGATTTAACTACATTACATTGCTGCCTAACTGAGAAGAGCTAAAACTCACTGTTTTTGCTGTAATAAGTAGGACAGTACTCCCTGTGATATTTTTGCACTGCAAGCATATGGTTGCAGTTTAGAAAATCTACTGGAAGAACATTTGTGCAATGTGCAAGCACTCTGGATTTCTATTATTCATGGTGACAGTATAAAAGCTTCCACCTCCTCTAACTCATGTTTAGTGCAGTCTGGCATTTTTTTTTTTTTTTAGCATGAATTTTAATGATTGCAAGAACCACTTAATTAAACATAGAAAAAGAAAACATCTTAAAAATTAAACTATAACCCTAGGGAAAATTCTATGTATGGATATGTGGTAGGTCAGCAAAGATCTCCTTTTTAGGAGAAGTTTGCTTTAAACCTATAGCATTTTTTTTTATTCCCTGTCATGTGATGTTAAGCACCAACCTCATTGGTTGAAAGTTTTCGCGCCACTGTCACTTTAAAAGTCATGTGAATGTGCTGCGAGCTCAGTTGCTTCCTGTGCTCTCGGCCACCACAGAGCCTGCCTGCCTGCTTGCCTGCCTACTTGTTTGTTTCTCCTGGAGCTGCCATCGCTTTCCGTGCGCTCACAGCCATCGCGTTTCGACATATCCGTGCCGCGGGGATGGAGCCCTTGCGCCACTGCCGCTGTTTTTCTCAGCAAAGCACCGCAGCCGCAAGCGCCAAGCCTGGACTGCCCGCATGCCTGAGAACGACTGAGCTGTTTTTGAGAGCTCCACCGCAAGCGCCGAGCCCAGACTGCCTGCGCGCTGCGCCAGAGACCCCTGGAGCTGCTTTCACCACCCTGCCACTTGCCACGTGTCTGGGGCCCTGCCGAGCTGGGTCCGGACTGCCCATGCGCCCAAGAGCCGTTTGCTTTTGCTTTCGCCTCAATCCACGATAGAGACTGGCAGGGCTTTTTGGCAATTCCCCCCTATTTCACGC
>NW_010422538.1:0-4241 GCF_000710305.1 Buceros rhinoceros silvestris
ATGTTGAGGTGCTGCAGTGGGTTCAGAGAAGAGCAACAAAACTCAGGAAGGGTTTGGAGAACTTGTCCTATGAGGAGCAGCTGAGGGAACTGGGAATGTTTAGTCTGGAGAAGAGGAGTCTTGGGGGAGACCTTATCGCTCTCTACAACTACCTGACAGGAGGTTGTGGGGAGGTGGGGGTCAGTCTCTTCTCCCATGTTATAAATGACAGGACAAGAGGGATTGGCCTTAAGTTGCATTAGGGGAAATTTAGGTTAGATATCAGGAAAAATTTCTTTACAGAGAGGGTCATTAAGCATTGGAACAGGCTACCCAGAGAGGTGGTGAAGCCCCCATCCCTGGAAGTGTTTAAAAGCCATGTGTGGATTTGGTGCTGAGGGACATGGTTTAGGGACCCTGGTAGTGCAGGGTGAAAGGTTGGACTCGATGATATTAAAGGTCTCTTCCAATCAGATGATTCTATGATATATGCATTTTAACTCACATCCAGAGAAAAGAAATTCTACAGAATTCTTACCAGTTACAAGATTGTTCTTTCCTTTTGCTAGGCTTCAAAATTAAAAAAGCTTCATTATTGGGAGTACCCAGCTCCAAGAGAGTGCAACACCAAAAGACTGTTTCATTAAAATTACAAGCCATAATACAGCTTAACAGTTTGCTTAATGGACACTGATTTAGGAATCACAAATAGTTTCAGTCAGTATTCAGTTACAATGACAGCATGCAGAAGTCCCCTACTTAGAAAGAACTGTACCTCGTGAGAGTTTATTGTTTTCCTGTCTATAAACACATTGAATTTCCTATTTATGCAACATGGCCATTAGTCCCCTGGATATTCACTGTATGTGAATGAGCCATACTGCCTTTTTTTTTTTTTTTTTTGTCTTGAGTCCTTGTAATTGGTGCTGTCCCTACGAGCCTGCTTGATTCTTTAGAAAGTTAGACGGTTTGTGAGGAAAACATAAGTCAGTGTCAATGAGAATATCAGCACAACAAAGCCAGATCTGGAGCTGGAATATCACCACAGCCAAGGTAAGTGATTATGAGAGACCAAAGACATGAACATAGCAGAAATTCTGAACTGAACAGAAATAGACAGGTGAATTCTTTAGGTAGAAGAAGTTTTTCATGAAGTTGTGAGTAACCTGACTTTTCAGGCACTTCCAATTAAAGAGAAAATTGCTTCCTCTATTTTGAGTCCTAAAGTAAATTGCCTACCAAGTTACCTTGGGCAAACCACGCAAACACAATACAACTGGATATCTTTATGGAGCAGAAATATAGGGAATTTGTTGATGCCAGGAAAGAAAATACAAGAATCTCATTCAGTTCCTGAGTTACCGTTAGAATCTGCTTAATTTACATTAGAATGCAACCTGACATACACAGTTTGTAACCACAGCATTAATAATTTCTGTATATGCACTCTCTGATGCAGTTGGTTTGTGTAATTTGTATAACTCTCAGCCAAGTGGAGGCTGGCTTTTCCTATTTGTGTCCTTGTGACTAGAAGTGATCGATGATCTTAGATCAGCATTCAGACTGAATTCTTCTCCCTTCCCCAACAGCCTCTACTTATACACACACATATGTCGCCTATATAATGCTTCAAAATACCCATTTATTGTCTGTGACAGTCTAGAATAAAAGGTGAAGACTAATGATAAGCCATAATATATGGAAATAAATTCACCAGGGGAGAATAGGGGATTTTGGTGCTCTCCCCATCATTGAGCTTGGCCAATAGAAGAACATGCTCCAAAGTTACATCAGATGTTTTGTGATTGTGCAGCTCACCCACTTAATCCTGATTTTATCTGTTTCTTTTTTATTACACAAATTATGAAGGTAAATATACCCTGAAATTCAGTTGTCCTTTCAGTTGAAAGGTAGCTGTATAAATAAGGCCTTCTGCACTATTTCCCCTGCAAATCTTCAGCCTGGGCACCTTACTGGTGGTGGTCATGTCTAGTGGAAAATGCGAGTGGAAAAGATAGGCCATTTTCTCTTTAGGTACTCCAGGGCTTAACTGCTTGTGAAGTTTTGGGAAAGAATCTGATTGCAGATTCTTTCACACTGTGAAGAACCTGGGCATGTCTATCAAGCTTCTTTGCTTACAAAATCTCTGTTCCCATTAGCCAAATGATGAATCAAAAACCATATTACTAGGAGATTATTTCCAAGTTTCATCTCTTCTCCAAGAAAAACCACTTTCTTAACGCTTTTATAACTTTTTAAAACTTCAAGTGTTGGCTACAGTTTAGAGGAATTAATGGATTATCAGGATTCAGCTCATGAATTTCCATCTTTGTTCTTCCTTCTACACTATGCTTTCAGCAAACAGGTTTTCAGAATTTTTTTTTGTAAATACAAGTTTCTCTATTATTATATTCCAAATAAAGTAATGCCCACAGCTTCTCCACCATTTCACTGAAGAAAAATTATTCAGATTTCAAAGATCTGCATGGAAACAGCACGGTAAGGTGCTCTACCACTGTTAGTGGTACTGGTCTTCAGCTGAGTGCTGTGCGCTTAGCAACACTTCTTACAACTAGGTGCTCAGGGAAAAACTTCAGGAAAGATAAAGGGCCAGAAATGGTTTAAGTTCAGCACTGTGAAAGAAGATGAATATGCTGCTTTACACAGCAGAAAGCCTGGCTGATTTGAACTCAGACTCCTTCTTGCTCTGGTTCCCATTGAACTATAAACGCCTGCCCAGGGCAGAAAAATAAGGGAATGTGAGGAGGCTGCATTTCAAAGTCATTCTACCTTTACAAGGAAAGAATAGCTACTGATTCAGACATTGATTATATGTGACAGTTTTGTACTCAAAAAAAAAAAAGAAAAGAAAAGAAAAGAAAAGAAAATCCCTACAGATTAGATATAGCTATATGTATTTTTCATTTCCAATAGCCAGGAAACTAGGTTGTCCTAGATCATCTGTCTTCCACTTTCTTCCATTTATACCCAGAGCGTGGAAGAAAAAACAAACAAATAAACAGTCATGGGAAAGTCAGCCTTGTCATAATTAATGAAATATCAATTTAAATGTCAGCTAGCCAAACATATAATGAACATTTCTAATCTATCTAAATACTGCCTCATAAATTGTAGCCCTAGGTATGATATTGCCTTGCTTTTAGGACAGATAATACGCCATTATCTCATCGGCACAAGAGTGGCATTCTGGAGTTTGCTCTATTTTAGTGTGTGCTAGCAATAACCCTAAATAAAAGTGTCTATTTCAAGGATTCTTTTTCAAAAAAGCTAATAGCTTTGTAAACTTCTCTTTCCAGCTTAAAACAATGAACACACTGGTTATAGTCACTTGTTCTCTGCACTTTCATTGAGTGAATAACATCTTTTCACTTACAAATAACAGATATATTGGAAACAAAATGGTGTCATGATGCTGTAAGTAGTTCTTCATGTTGGTATCTAGACAAGTTTCAAATCTAGTCCTCCCAAAATTATGCACATACTTACCTTCAGTCATATGTGCAATTCAGTCGACATGTCAACTTTCTGCACCACTCAGTGTGTAGTTGGAACTGCTCAGGCAGGATGTACTATTTTTTCCAGGTGATTTCCTGCCCAAAGAATCAAGGAGTTGTAAGAGGTAGCCATATTCCTGGTCTGCCTACCTACCTTCTATGTCAGTTTTCCAAGCTGTCTCATGGAAAGTAAAATGCAGAGAGGTAGAACAGTATGAGACATTGATTTGGCCAGGAAATTATATTTTGCTTTCTTTTCCTTCCTGTACTAGCTTTGCTAAATTGTGTCCCGTGTTCTAAATACCAATAGGGAGCAGCAGGCAAGCCAGAGCTTTAATTTTCATGTCTAGCAATAGTACATATTTTGTGTTTGATATTTTAAAAAGGCTAAATTCTGTTTCCATTGAAATATGAAAGGAACATTATTTGGTTTGCTGCTGTATCCATGAAAATTTTTTATTTATCTTGTTCCTGATAGTCTGTTTAAAGAGGGTGAAAATTGGTAGGACAACCAAGAGGCTGTACAACCAAGACGTAGTCCTCTGCACCTACTAACTAATCGAATACTACTTGGAGTAGAATTTCAGTGAATAGAATATTCAGTGACGATTTTCCATTTCTGTTACAGTCTACACATAAAGCTTGTATGAAACTATGGACTGGGGATCCCAATATCACATTATTCCACTGAGGTTTGTTCAAAATATTATTGTTGACTTTGTTTGTGGTTTTGGAGCTTGTGCGAGG
>NW_010422538.1:4336-5928 GCF_000710305.1 Buceros rhinoceros silvestris
GGGGGGTTGCGAATTCAGGCTAGGTTAACGTCACAAGCCAAGACACTTCAGTAAACACGAAGTTTTTAGTCAATTTTGTGTTTTTTCTTGAGAAAATTTTCTTTTTAGAAAAAAGAGCAAACTTATATGGAAGTTTTATGTTAAAAAAATGTTTAGTTTCTTCTAGCTGTTTCTCTGTGAAAAGCAAGTATTCCACTGTATTGAAAAAATTGTTGTCATTCTTCTTTTGTTACACTATATTCAAAGAATTTGTACTTAAAATATCCGAGAAACTAAATTGTATAAGCTAAGGTAATTTTAAAAAGGAAAACTATTAATGGAAAGGAGTAATAACCTGTTGCATTACTTCTTTTCAAAGGAAACAAAACATTCAAACTACTTATATCCCTTAGGCAGTAAACATAATAATGTAAGAAGTTACATAAAGACTGCCAGAGAATACAAATTTTCAAAAATTGAAATCATATCTAGAATAGGGCAAATTAATCCCAAATGGAACTCTATTGACTTGAATGGGTTTACAGCATCTATTACAGTTGTGTGCTATACAATAATTCAGATGGAATTGTTTGCGCATCAGTTGTTTCTAAGAATATTTGTACTCGAAACCTGAAGAATGCTGAGAATCGCAATTTCATTATTCCCAGCTCCATTACTTTCTCTTATGTTTGATGAGGAAGTAACCTGAGTTACATTTCAATGCTGTTATACATCTATTTAATTGTTAAAATTCATCTCCACCAGAGACAGCAATAAAGCCAATGATAAGAGAATCCAGCGATGTTTTCTTAAAAACACAGAAGTATTTTTTATCATGGTTAGTGAAGAGCCAGGCTGAAATATATACATTAAATCACTGACAGAGCATATGTTTTTTATTTTCCCAAGGAGAGGTTCAGTGTTCTTAATTAACTGTAAGCTGGAGCTACCCTTTAGCCTAAAGTCCCAATACCTAAAGCTATTTAGGTTTAATTGTTCTCATGGGAGTTGGGATCTTAGACAGATTTAAAAATTTTCACATAAGAACCAAAGAATCAGTGTGAAGCTGAGAGATTTCAGTTCCCTTTGAAGTCATTAGAAAACAAGCAGTCCTTAGAAACCCATCTGTACTTTGCAGCCTTGAACTATAAGACAGCATCTCTATTTTTAAAGTTGCCTACTTTAAATAAACTTAATAATAGGAATTTTTTTAAAAAAAAAATATCAAATTAAGCGCGAGCCTATGCGAAGCGTTCTTCAATTTTCCAGCATGCCAGAACAGTAAAACCCAATGCATTTGCAGCAAAGTATTTCTTTCTCTCTAGGTTCTCTTTCCCATATCATTCTCATTTCCATAATATCTTAATTGCTTTCTGTAATGGGGGTAAAATAAGTGAGGCCATAAATTAACAGAATCTCTACAAAGCTACCAGTGTCACACTGCTAAATGTTTCAGTAGCAAACATTTTGGCAATCTTGTCACCAAATGAAATCTTCTGCCTTAAATTCAGTGGTCAGGATCCTAAAAGGAATGGGGGGGGGGGGGGGGGGGGGGGGGGAATAAAAAAAAACCTCTCTATGAAAGAAAAACATTACAAGAATCTAAGGTGGGG
>NW_010422538.1:5985-13145 GCF_000710305.1 Buceros rhinoceros silvestris
AGGGGGAGGGAATAAACAAAAACCTCTCTATGAAAGAAAAACATTCACAGAATCTAAAAGACTTAAAAATATGTACCTAAAATAGTCAATACAAAATGCATCTATTTTAGGCTGGAACACAGTTCAGCTGCGTACTTTTATCTCCCTGCTTCTGTAGGCAGTCGAGTGCACTCTTTCACAAAGCCCGTGGCTCATAATGCGCTCTGTCTGAGTGGGGCCGTCACCTGTATTTTCACCAGGCTGAGGAAAAAATGAGATCATGACAGGTTGTTGGCTGGAGTGTTCATTTTGGAAACCTGATACGCTGTCTCAGGACACATAGTGTATATATATGTGCTTTCCAGACTACTCCCTTTTCTCTGTTCCAAACAGATTTTCTTCCCCTGTCTCACCCAGCTCTACTGTAGTCTTCAGTATAGAAGGCTAGTGAGAACATGTTTTACCTAGGGGTAAAACCACCACTTTAAAAAACACTGCCAAATATATTACAGGTAACTGAAAACTTAATTTGTAACTTTCTGGAGCTTCAGGCTAAATAATGCATGAACTTTAAGGCTTGGGTAGCACTGGTTTTGTTCTGTACCACGGAAGTAAGAGCTCACACCTACTGAAGGTAATCGAAATACACCTGTGTAGAATTTAGATTATTTAGGTGCCTAACATCTTTGTAGCCTTTACGATATCAGATATAAGCACTTTAAGAATAAGGAGTTTCAAGCATCTCAGTGATACCTAAATCTTGGTTTAGGAATCCACACTGGAACATACTTGGTGTATTCAGCCCAGAATCATGAAGTTTAAAGTTAATAGGAGACTGAATGTAACTCAGTGATCTCATTATCAAAGCCCTCAGTATAGAGACAATTATTTATTATTTTTGGGAGTAAGACCCAGTAACATACATCAGTTCTCTTCTAGTAGCTAAATCAGTTTAACAATCCATATCTGTAAGCAATCTATACCCGTAGCTCGCTTACTCCCCCTATATCCTCCATTTACATTTATTACAAGATTGAGTTAAAGAAACAATTAGGCCATTCTATAAAACAAAAAAAGTTTCAATATCTTCTGGCCAGAATTACTGAATAAGTTCCCACATAAACACTGCAGAAACCTTAAAAGATTCTTTAGATAAAAATGTTGACACACAGTATGTGCAGAATAGATCATATAGCAGCTTTACATTATTTAACTGACTCTTGTGTTGTCTTAAACATGTCTACTGCTTCATCCTGAAAACACTAGGTTTGAAAAGTAAGAGGTTGTATCTATTACCCACAGATCACTCTTGGGTATAGAAATCAAAATGATTCTAAATAACTCAGTAATCGCCCCAGCCCTGCCAGGAACACTGATGTTCACAACTGAATATGAATGCAAAGAAAGAACAAGAAAAAAAATGTAATTCGTTTTACTTAAATAATTAACAAGAATAAACATGAATACATATTTGAAAATCATTGTCCTGCTTAATGATCTTTAAAATTAATTAGAAACAGTCTTAAGGGGAAATGTAAATGGAGGCTGTATATTATCACTATATTGTAAATAACGTTAATAGATTCTGGTGCTGGAGATTTTTTGAGTGAAAGTGGGATGAATACTACACTGTTAGCTCCTCTGTCTCATGAAACCAGCTATCATTAATTTCCTCATTGAATCTTAATTACAACAATTAAGGGGTACGGGAATATTTTGCACCTCAAGGTATTTCTAGGCCACTCTTGTCATTAGTCTTTGCTTCCATTAACAATAAAAGTTCCTTGGCTCTACTCTAATAATACATGCAAGACAGATGAATTTGATTGAACTCCCTGTTACACTCATTAAAGTTCTGCCTATAAGTTTTTGAATACCACAGAATACAAACACTTCATTACTTCTTGCCACCTCCCCAGTATGCTGCCAGTCAAACTCACAGCATTTAGTAACAAAATTAAAAGGAGGTTTTTCAGTCAGAAATTTCAATGTGCTTTTATTAATTGGAAGTTCAGGTTTATAACAGGAGGGTGACAATACATCAAAGCAGAACAAGATTATACTTCATTGCTTTAAGCTGATTCTTAAGCATTTATTACAGGAACATATATTTGCAGTCCAGCAAGATGCCATTTTGTTTTGCACTTAGTACTGAAGGGGTCATGCCTGGGATAGAGCATCATTAACACACTTCTCTGCCTTTCAAGTACATGAAAAGTTAAGATTTTGTTATAGGTGTTTAACCACCGGCTGCAGTCAAGTAAAGGAAGATTTATTCATGTTGCTTCAAAATGGTTAAAATCCTAACTACTCACAAGCAAGATGACAGAGTAAAAGAAGACAATAGTTCTGTGTTCTGTTTCTATGTTTGCCAGAAGACAATCTTAGACTCTAAAGTTTATTGAAATCAACACCTCAGTTTCCAGGTTCAGCCTTCCAGCTCTTTCAGTCAAGCTTCTGCTGACATTTTTATTTCTGATTACTCATGTTTTTTCTTCTTTCAATTCAATTTGTTGAATTTATAAACTATATACTTGGAATATCTAATTATGAATGCACAAATCTTGAAGCACTGGAGGGTGGGGATCACCCTACTTCTTTTTGTTAGGAAATGGGAGGAAGAATGTTCATGGACCTTTTTTGTCTGTCAGGTATATTCAAAAGACTAAGCAGCCCCAGAAAGAAAAATGGCGTTTGGTCCCTTCTGTTATCAAATAGAGGAAAGCAGAAATACAGCAAAAGATGGTGTATTAATTTTCTTCAAGGACATTTCTGAAATCACTGGAACATGAGAACAGTGTGCGCGGAATAGAATTGAAAGAGAATGGGAGACCAGCTGCCATGTGATGGCAAGGACTCTTCTTTGCGTGTTAGTCACTAGGCTGCCCTGCTACCATGATGTCTTTGTCATGCAAGCTGATGCAAAGAAGATTCTTCATCTTATTCAATACTGATCTTTGGTGAAGCTGCAGAGAATGACTACAAAGCCGAGGAACTGGGCACTTAATTACTGAAATGTCTTTTGGGATTCTGAGATTTTGGGATCACAAGCCCTGAGTAAGGTTAGTGGATTTGTAAGGGAAAGCATAGAAAATGAGAATAATCAGAACACGACAATTTGGGTAATGAAATATCATTACTAGAAATGGGTTAATGTAAATTTGTTATTCGTGTATTTAGATATATTGCTCCTTTGTTTTCCCATCTCAGTGCTATTACTTTTCACTTTACCTTATTGGTATTCCTTACAATATACTCCATACGGGTTTATGAGTAGTGAATTACTACTCTTTAATAGTCCCAGGAAAATAGTTTTGGATGAGGGTTGGAACTAATGATAACTGACTAGGTGGTTATGACTGTTTAAGGATTCATGTGTTAAGCTTAACTTTTGAGTAAATGGCTACATCACAAAATCACGTAATGATCAGTGCTAGCTAATAAAGAAATCCTCTACTGCCCTTCTCACAACTTTTCCCATTTGTTCTCATTGCTCATTGCATTCTATCAAAGCTACTGCAAGATAACCATGTTAATAATCTTTATATTTAAATTTTCAGAATCCATGCTATCTTCAACATAATAACACCACTTTCTAAAAGGTCATCAGATGAAAAGCTTGTGACATGCAGGCAGAACATAGAAATATACTGCAGTGAAATCTCAGTCAGCATATTCAGTCCTTTCTCCTACAATATGGTTTTTCTCTTGCAGTATCCTCTCCAACAACCCACAGGTAAGATAGAGACCTTTCTCCAGACTGACCCATTAGCTTCATTAAGTAAAGTGAGTGGAAGCAGAAATGAAATTAATCTGAACAAATGTATACATTTGTAACAGACCTTTTCATCTAATTGAATTATCTGCATGCCTCTCACAATAAATAGAAAGGAACAGACGTTTCCAGGGACAGTTCCACCTATCCCAAAATAGAAGTCTAACACACATCAAATTAATCATTCTTGGTAGGTTTGTATTCCTCCATTGCTTGTGATGGGAATCAGCTTTGACACCATTTCCAACACCATTCTCCTGGAGAAAATGGCTGCTTGTATTTTGGATGGGCATATATTTTGCTGGGTAAAAAACTGACTGGATAGCCAGGCCCAAAGAATGGCGGCGAATGGAGTTCAATCCAGTTGGCAGCTGGTCACAAGTGGCGTTCCCCGGGGATCAGTATTGGGGCCTGTTCTCTTTAACAACTTTATCAATGATCTGGATGAGGGGATCAAGTGCACCCTCAGTAAGTCTGCAGATGACACCAAGTTAGGCAGGAGTGTTGACCTGCTTGAGGGTAGGAAGATATCTGAACAGGCTGGATTGATGGGCCAAGGCCAATTGTATGAAATTCAACAAGACCAAGGGCAGGGTCTTGCACTTGGGCCACAACAACCCCCTGCAGTGTTACAGGCTTGGGGAAGAGTGGCTGGAAAGCTGCACAGCAGAAAAGGACTGGGGGTGCTGGTCAACAGCCCATTGAACATGAGCCAGCAGTGCAGTGTGCCCAGGTGGCCAAGAAGGCCAACGGCATCCTGGCTTGCATCAGAAATCCTGTGGCCAGCAGGAGTAGGGAAGTGATTGTCCCCCTGTACTCAGTGCTGGTGAGGCCACACCTTGAGTACTGTGTTCAGTTTTGTTCCCCTCACTTCAAGAAGGTGATTGAGGTGCTGGAGCATGTCAAAAGAAGGGCAACAAAACTGGTGAAGGATCTAGAGCAGGAGTGGCTGAGAGAACCAAGTTTGTTTAGTCTGGAGAAAAGGAGGCTCCAGGGAGACCTTATCACTCTCTACAACTACCTGAAAGGAGTTGTAGAGAGGTGAGTGTTGGTCTTTTCTCCAAAGTAACAAGTGACAGGACAAGAGGAAACAATCACAAGTTGTGCCAGGAGAAGTTTAGGTTGGGGATTAGGAAAAATTTATTTACAGAGAGAGTTTTCAAGCAATGAAGCAGGCTGCCCAAGGAAGTGGTTGAGTTGCCATCCCCAGAGGCATTTCAGAAACATGTGCTTATGGCACTTAGGGACATGGTTTAGTAGTGGACTTTGCAGTGCTAGGTTAAGGGTTGGACTTGATCTTAAAGGTCTTTTCCAACCTAAATTATTCTATGATTCTGTGATAACAGGACTCACTATAGATATTTACATAGTATAGATATTTATATAATAAATATTGGAGATAGGTGAATCCCTTTCTGAATATTTATAATTACTTCTGTTAAAGTTAGTGGTAAAACACACTAATGTCAGAAAGGAATAAGGTCATTTCGATGAGGGGTTTTGAGTACTGTGTTGCTCTTTAAATATTTCACTGAATAAAATGCCAATGATTACCTTTGAGAAGGAGTCCTTCTACTATGAGACTTCCTCCCTTTTTTCACACTTTCATGCATTGGGTAGTCTGCTTTGCAAAGCCTACTCATCAAGAACAGAGTGACTATTACCTGACTTTTCTTCAAAATGAAGACTTAGGCAATCTGTGAAGGTTTCTGTAAGAAAGAGGTCTGACTATTTTGGTTCAGTATATTTTGAAAGGGAGGTAGAGACGAACTCTGGACAGGCAAGCTTGCTTTGTAGTGTAGATTTACTATCTAGTTATTGACAAAACATATTTCATTTTAAATAGTGGAAATGTGACAAAATCATCTATCGTCCATAGGATCACATAGAATACATTATTGTGGAAATTGTCTCCACATCCTTCGTGAAAATGTCTTCAAAGAAAACTTAATCCTTCACCTAATGGCACTTTTATCATAGACTTCAGTGGTAGCATTATCAGTTTTAGGGTTAAGAAAAATTGAGAACTACTAATTGCATACATGTATCTCTCAAAATGTTCCCAAAAGAAACATCCCCCCGCTCCTCCACCACCACCCCTCCCCCGCCAAAAAAAATCACTATAAAGCAAAAAGTTCCATTGTTTACTGGAAGCCTAGAAACCAATCAATGTCAAACGTTAGCTCAGATCTGTCACACTGCTATCTACGAGCTTGGGTGTCAGATTAACCACCTGAAAAAAGAAGTAAATTTTCTTGGGTACTGAGCAACTACTCTTGCCACGAAAGTCATCTGAAGCCACTCTCAGCCAAGGTAAATAACACCGTATGAAGAATCTTTGTGGCATCTACTGAATCCCACTATTTGATGTTGCCTGCTATAGAAAAGACCCTTGCACACCTGAATTTGTCATTTTGTCTGAAGTTTTAATTTCTCTGAGAGAAGAACTCATTACAAAATCAACAGTGACAGAACTGAGACAAGAGAAGCAAAAGTTATTGTCAATTAGGGATGAATGATATAACCACATTTTTTCAATAAAAAGTGCATTTGCTATGATGTAGGTGCTATAAATAGATATACTGAATGTGGCATGTAACTACTTGCATTATTTTGTACTCATGTTTTCTTCTATAATTAGAAATCCCTCATCTTTCAGAACATCTAGAAAGAAATGCAGCTATGAAGGTAGATGCATACTTATAACTCCTTTACTCTATGAACTGATTGTCTTCTTTGTATTTATGTAACAGGCAAATGTGCTGCCACTTGCTTTACCAGTGCAATAAAGTAACTAATTTATACATTTCTATATATTTCTATTTCTAAATACTCTTTCATTTTAATTAACGAGTAAATCAAAGCATCTAAGACCAAAGTTAAACTATTGTACTATTTCAAAGATGTAAACTATAAACAGCATATTGTTTTTACGACTATAAATTGTTCCAATATATCAGTCAGACTTCCAGCAGTGTTTGCAAGAGGATAATATTTAGTCTTCCCAAGATAGAAACTGATGAAAAGTCTTCTGTATTTGTAATACAGTTTATTACTATGGTAGCTCACAGGAATAATTTTCCAAAATATATCGCTACAGTGGTAGCGATACTCCATACTTCAAAAAACAGAGCAAAAACAACCTCCACCCACCTCACTCCCCTCAGTGTGTTTGAATTTACTTATGAAAGAACTACACTAAGAAGTAATTTACTGAAACAGGAGTATACTGAAGCCTTTGCAGCTCAGGCCCTATGTGCTCCATGGATTGTATTTCAAAATAGATAAAATGTGGTCACCTGGGAGGAATGTCTTCATCATGCACGTGGTTTGAGACCACTTCCTGTACATCAGTTGGTGTGTGAACCAAACCAACAAACAGGGAATGGAGGCTTCTGTGCTTTCC
>NW_010422538.1:13256-61992 GCF_000710305.1 Buceros rhinoceros silvestris
TCCCTACAAAAACAGAGCACTGCTCAGAACCAAAAGGCTAGAGTAAATGCAGAGTGTTGATGACCTCGTTCTTTTATGAAAGAACGCTCTTTTGTCAGGGAATACTATTACATTTGCAGCAAGCAATGCTACTCCACTAAGTTCAGAGAAATAAAAAAAGAAATACTACTTTTGCAAAGTAAAAAGTGAAAAAGGAAAAGTGGGGTTTGATATTTTGACTCTTCCCATTTTACTAAGGCTTTTTTTTTTTTTTTTTGAGTTTCCATGCTAGGACTATTTCTTAACGATCCCTTAAAGCATTAACAGACAATGTTACTATAATATCATTTGTTGCTTTCACAGGAAATATATTTGAAGAAAGGAAAACAGGCAATTTGAATAATATCAGAAAGAGACAAAATGGATTTTGTTCTGGGATTCAGTAAGAGTCAAACTGTTGCAGATAGACATCTCCACTTGAATTAGTGACTTGTGTTCCTTTTGTTCCTACAGCAAGCATAGGAAAACTAGATAGAAAATCTAGATGTCAAAAAACCCACTCCAAAACAAGAAAGATGACTCACACCCCAGCAGTTCTGCAAGTTCTTCTCAGAACACTGCTTTAGTTATAAATGTCTTCAAGATACATACCTAATATTTATGCTTTTTGTGTTCTATGCCTTCATCAGTCTGCATACAAAGTTGATGTAATATACTTTTTTAAAATTAAAGACGTTCTTTTACTCAGATGTCCTTATTTTGTCAGAGCATTTTCTGGAATAGTATTTTCTGCATCTGTATGTAAATCAGTACTGGAAGGCAGAACTGAACATGTAACAGTGGAGACATATTTAGGTATTAAAAATTAATCTCTTGATGTTAATGGGGGAGGAGGAGTGAGTTTCTCAATTAAGATCTTCCAGCCAGCTCAGAAATTTCAATTATTATTAAATAATCTTTCTCCTCCTCTCCCAGAACTCAAAGACTTTGAATGGCAAAATCACAGTAAAAACACTTCTACTTAGAGTTATTTGTATACTAAGAAAAGTAAAAGCTGACACTTTAATCCCAAATATAAGGATAATAATATTAATAAATAATTTTTTTACAATGCTCAAATAAATTTGTTCATTTACTTCCTCAGTTTTCCTTCTGGTAATATGCTGCTTCAGCCCTTAGCACAAGTAAAATTTGTGAGGAAAGCCATTCATTACCTGTTACTCTTCAGTTTAGAACTGGAGGCAGTTTTGAAGCTTTCTAAACATATTTAAAGAAACAAAAAAGTACTGATGAATGTTCAGACAAAAAAGAGAGAAGGTCTAAGTAGGCATGTGCTTCTCCACCCAGCATTCAGGATTTCCTGAGTAACCTAAAAGGAAGCTGGACCCTGACCTGCTAGGTGTCTCTTCATATATTAAAGCAGTGGAGTCCTGATCAGAAAGCTCATGACTTGAATGAAGACAAAACCGGAAAGGGGAATTATAATAAGCACCAGATATAAATGAATTTTAATTTTCTGAGGGAAATTTGGAAGTACAGCAGAAAGAGCCAGACACTGATACTCAAGTCCTTTAATAGATTAGTACCAGGCTGCACATTCTAAAATGATCATCCACACAGCACAAACTCAGCTTTCACAACGTCCGCTTCTATGACCATGATGGCCTAGTCTCAGCCAAAGCTCCATATCTCCCTCAGGCACCCAAGTGAAGTCAACAGAGCCTGAACTGTTAGCTGGCTTGAAAGGCACTATTCTACCCCCCTATTCAACAATAGAGAACGAGCACTAGCATGCAATCATCTGTTCCGTTAAATTGCTAGACGTGCTTGGCTTGGTTTTACATGGCAGCAAACAGCACCTCAGTGCTGTTTAGGAGTTCCACATGGGAAACTTCCTAACAGGGAGTTTGGACATGGTTGTTTAGCCTTGGAAGCTAAGAGAATATGCCGAATGTTCTGTTCCATGCTTAAATCCAGATAACAGACATTTAATCTCTGTTACAAGTGCAGCCAATAAATCCAAGCCCTGATAATCCAATCAGAAGTGTGGTCATGTGAGGCAAAAATCCACAGGGTGTTCTTTTTAATATCGTTAACATTTAAAGCAGTCAGCGTAGGATTAGTGGATCAGAGCACAAAGGTGCTTTCTAAGCAGGAGAAAGGACCAACATAAGGATTCCCATTTATATATTTTGTTGAACTATGATAGTTCTTTTAACTAATTACTTCATTGGCCATTTCTTCTTCTTTTTTATAGAAAAACAACCCATTGTAGCACAGACATGATGGATGCTAAAGAGTAGTAATCTGCATTTTTGTTTATTTTTGTGATCATATAATGACACTATAAGGACACGTTACTTAACTTTAAGGTCCAAAGGACATGACCTGTGTTTAGCTTCCTTGCCTTCTTCTGAGTAGTTCTGCCTCAGGGTATAATCCAAAGAGCAATTTGTGTGCAATCGGTCTTAATGGACTTCTGACTATATCTTCAGAGTTTGTGCTCTTCAGCTCCAGAAAGTGCCCTCAATGATTTCCATCCACAAACAACCTCTATAGTCCACTTAGATCTTAGATTAATGCTTGAACTCTGTCCCTCTGGGAATGTTTGGTTAAACATATAACACTGCATGGATGCTAAAATGATCTGTATTTTGGACCTGAGCAAGAATATTTTCAGGTTACGTTACGCTCTCGTAAGTCATTCGGTAGACAGAGTTTTAAAATGCTTGCAAATAACAACCTACTGAGTATCTTTCACCTTTTCTGCCCTTTCATACTTCTTAGCTCCCTGGTGATAATGCTTGCAAATAAGGATAAATAAATAAAACCAAATCTTTAAAACACCTTTTCCCTAGCCCTTCCTTCTATCCAAGCTCATCTCTGCTCCAAATTTCTTTGCTTCTTTCCCTGCCAACAGTGCAGGGGGATGGGGAATGCATCACACGTTGTTTCTGCCTCCCTTTTCGCTTCAGGTAAAGGACTCCTCACACTCTGTCCCTGCTTCAGTGTGAGTTCTTCCCATAGGGCTACTGCTCCTCACAAACTGCTCCATCGTGGGTCCCTTCTGTGAGCTTCAGCCCTCCCTGCAACACACTCCTCCAGTCTGGGCTCCCCCCAGAATCACGACCTTCTTTGCACGCAGTCATTACTCTGGTGTGTGGTCCTCTGTGGGCTGCAGGTGGGCATCTGCTCCACCGTTAATCTCCATGGACTGCAGGGGGACGCCTGCTATTTCACCATGGGCTGCAGGGGAATCTGTACTCTCACACACCTTCCCTGCTCCTTCCTCACTGGCTTTGGTGTTTGCATGGTTGTTTCTCTCATGTCCCACTCCTCTCCTGTGCTCCAACCTTGCCCAGCAGGGTTTCGCCTCTTAAATACGTTATCACAGAGGTGCACACATCATCTCTGACTGGCTTAGCCATGGTCAGAGGTCAGTTAAACTTTAGAGCCAGGGGAGCTTCTAGAAACTTTAGCATCTCCTCTAGCATCTTTCCTGGTATCAAAACCCCACCACACACAAACCCAACATACTCATCTTTCTGGCCATCCTATGGACCTGCTCAAGCAGATCCACATCTTTCTTATACTTGGGGCTCCAGAGCTGAACATAGTACTCCAGGTGGGGTCTCATGAGAGCAGAGTGGAGGAGGAAAATCACCTCCTTTGACCTGCTGGCCACACTTTTCTTGATGCAGCCCAGGATGCAACTGGGTTTCTGGGCTGTGAGTGCAAATTGCTTGCTCCTATTCAGTATTTCCTCCACCAGTATCCCCAAGTCCTTCACCGCAGGGCTGCTTTCAACCCACTCATTGCCCAGCTTGTATTTGTACTTGGGAGTGCCCCAACCCAGGTGCAGGACCTTGCACTTGGCCTTATTGAACTTCATGAGGTTTGCATGGAGCCATCTCTGAAGACTGTCAAGGTCCCTCTGGATGGCATCCTTTTCCTCCAGCTGGGTGTTGTCAGCAAACTTGCTGAGATGGACTTGAACCCACTGTCCATGTTGCTGGCAATGTTAAACAGTGCTGGTCCTAATACTGACCTGTGAGTAATGCCACTCATCACTGGTCTCCACTTGGATATCAAGGTCCTCCCCCTGGCAGGAGGATTGGAACTAGATTACCTTTACGGTTCCTTCCAACCCAAACCATTCTATGATTCTGACTCCCTGCTCCAGTGTGCAGGCATCTCTGATCTCTCAGACCTTACATTTAATTTATCCCCCAACACAAAGACCTGAAATAAGACCTGAACATAATAAAAAACTTCTTTACTCCGAGGGTGACAGAACACTGGAACAGGGACCTCAGAGAGGTTGTGGAGTTTCCTTCGCCGGAAGCATCCAAAACCTGCCCAGGTATGATCCTGTGCAACACGCTCTATGTGAAACTGTTTTAGTAGAGGGGTTGGACTAGGTGATCTCCGGTGATCACTTTCAACCCCTAACATTCTGTGATTCTGTGAAACCAAAAATGCTTTGTCCTCAGTAGATCGGGCTCTCTTTGCTGTGAGTGTAACATCCCAAACATTTAATTTTAATTACAATGAAGTTGCTTTTTTTGGATAAAGATCAGTGCTGTCAACACAAAAAAATTCTGAAGTTTGAAGTAGCTTGTTTGCTCAAAAACTTGAGCTTTTGAATTGATGGTATATATTAATAGCACTTAATGGTCACAATAAATAAACGCATTATGATGTATAAGGGGAAAAGAATTGTTTATATTTTGGGACTTCAACCTGAATAGCTTAAGATTCAAGTCACATGCTGCAGGTACTCAAGCAGCCTTAGAATATCTAAGTCAGGTTTCAAGCGCAGAAAATGTTAAAGCCAACAGGCAGAGTTTGTATCAAACCCTCTCTTAGAGACATGGAAAATTTGGTCAGAGCACTAAAATTAGTGATAGATTAGGAACAACAAAGGATGATCTCTTTATGTTTACTCTGACAGTAGGAAAGAAAAACAGTGCATCATTTTGGTGTGCTAAATATGATGCTTTCCCATGACTGGAATCAATCATGGGTAAAATGACTAAAAAGGTTTTGAATTGTAAATTATCATTGTCAATTCTTTTAAGAGTATTTTGGCAGCTGTTGTAAAAATCTGAGAATGAGAGAGGAAACAGTAGACAAAGAGTCCAATCTATGCAACTCAAAATAGAATAAAAATTCACTTTAAAATGACTTCAAAGCATTAACTGTATTTAAAACAGAATAGGAGAAATTTGATTCTGAAAACAATCTTTACAGCTATTTTTACTTCAATCGCTCTCATGAACATTCCATCCAAGTAACAATCCTAACCTGTAGTCATTCAGAATAGAGCTTATTCTGGGTCATTTAGCAGATTTTGAACATCAGCACATTCGTCATACTCAAATGATCATTCCTCTGATAAGTGGCAGAGAGAGAAAAAACCTCCAGCCAAAGACAAACTTGTCAGCATAGTAGTTTCTAAGGTGTTTCCTCAGTATGATCCCTTTCCATCTCCCAATCTCACTCAGAATGGTGAAGGCCTGTGTTGCCTAAACCTTCCTCCATGTAGAAGACTTTTTACACGATCTTTTATCACCCTTTTAATATCTTATCTTGAAGACATTCATCTTAGTGTAAGTACTAGAAGCTGAAAAAATGACATATATTGCCTCTTATGCCAATCAAAGAGGAGAAATGTAGCCACCTGAGGTCCTTTTTTTCCCCAGATTGCAAAAGCACTTTTAAGAGTTTTCTCTTTTCCTCTGGGTTTTTTATGGCTTAGTGCTTAAATGGTGTTCTCTGCCCTTACAGAAAGTATGTCTTTGTTTTATTGATGAGGACAAATGAGTAGAATTTTTTCTAAATAAATACCTCTTGTATTGTTCGGATGATATAATTTACCTAATAAAATCAGGCATCTAGTACTATGTGAGAAATCTAAATGTTTGCCAGCAGTTTATCTCAAGAGTAGCCCCTCTATTCTGTCCTGCCTACACATATATAAACCTTAACAGTTGCAATAAAACCGTGCTGTTTTGGGAATCAGCTGTGAAGGAGAGCAGTCGTTAGAACAATTTGCCATACACAGGGATGCTACACTACATCATTAGAAACCTGGATAAGATAGATTTTTTTAAATTAATTTTTTTTCTGAGTAAAACTATGATCCATTCCAGAAAGGAATTAGTTCAAGGCACTCCAAATTTTGCACAAGCTCAAGCTAGTTGACCTTACGGGCACCTTCTAGTTTCAAAAGCTATTAACTCCAAGTATTGTCCAAGAATTCTGAAACTTTGAGTTGCCGCATCAGCCTGTAGAGGATTCTCTATTCCCTTTGGTACTTTGTTCCAGTGGTTTGTTACCACTAGAACGGGCATCTGATTTTTTATTTGAATTTGTATGTCTTCCATATTCCTATTACAGATTTTATCAGTAAATGTTTACCCTTATAATAACTGATACTTCTGCTTTGTGAAATAACATTCGTTCTTTAGTAAAATAACTTTTTCACCCTGATAATCCGAATGACCTGAAGACTTTTGATCTCCCTTTTGATCTGTCTCTCCTTTGACATTTTATTTAGGTGGATTTTTTGGTGAGCCTTTTAAAAGTACAAAGTCCAGGAATGGTTATGGTGATCCAATACCGGGATTGATCTACCCTTACACCTTTTGCTTCAAGACTTAATGGCAAAGGTCCCTAAAAAATCTGTTGTTCATGATCCCCAGCCTATTTTATTTCCATTACTGGTTTTTTTCATGTTTTGTGCTCCTGTAGAGAAAAAAAAAAATTGTGAGGTGGTGTCTGGTGTTCAATGTTAGTGAAAAAAATCTGATAAGATTAATAGGAACATCAAACGGACTAACAAAGCAAAGTGCGTTTAGTTTACAGCCTAAATATGTAGTTTTGGCATGGAACACACAGGAATTCCTTCTAGAACTGTATCTGATAAGTAGCATCAATGAGAAATACTTTTTACTCCCCCTCAAATTTACAGAGAGGAGATGAGAAGTTATTCCCTTAAGAGTATCATTCCTCATTATAATGCTACTCCAGGCTATATTGTAATGTTTTAAGAAAAAAAAAAAAAAAGAAGGAAGTGCTGAGTCAAGCTCTTTTTTTATTGTCATGAATAGCTCTTCTGCTCTTCCACAACCGAGAATGGATGCCAAATATGTTTGTGCAAACCAGACAAAAACCCAAAAAGTAAATAAAATTAATTTACTGCTTTTATTCTAAGTCTTCTTTGATGGTACCTGCACAGTCCTGCTCCATCGATCCTGTCTAAAGTTCCATCCGAGAATTTCATCTCTGCACTACGGACTTCTGCTGAGTTTCTTTTTGCATGGTAGTTTAGTTACCACTTTAATAAAATAAACAAGTGAAAGAATCAAGGAACATTGAATTTGCCATTCTGGATCGGTGTACTTGCCTATCAAATCTGTATCCTATCCTACAGGATATGTAATGAAAATAGTGGTTACCTCGTACGAGTTACCATTATGTGTTCTAAAAAGAGACTGAACAACAGTGCCTAGCATACTCAAAATCTGACTGCAATTTGTTCTTTTGAAAGTGACTTTTAAAGACACTTGGATGTGTGTGCCTTGAGCCTTAAACAATTGAAAAAAAAAAAAGATGATTTACAGATATTTGTACCTTAATCATTTTTATAGCTTCACAGATAATAAAGACAGCAAGGGCATTTGTGATCTACTTAGACTGATTTCTTCTGTAAAATGTGATATAGTAATTTCTTGGATTATTTCCCATTTCAAGTACAACATGTCCTTCAGAAAATTTTCCAAACTGTCTCTGAAGGTGATCCCACTTACATACATGGTAGTTGTTTCAATGGCTAATTATCTTACTTGCTTTGAAAAGCAGTTCTTATTCTTCTTATTGCTCATCTTGATTTTTTCTAATTTCTTTTTCCAGTGATTGGCTCTGATTATAAATTTCCTTCTTCATTTTCTTATCAATGTATATTGTACATACAACTCCTTGATAAATGTAACGAACAGAGCTCCTGGAATATTTCATTGTAGAGTCTGTTCTTGTAGATTTTTCAGCTGGTACATAGCTCTTCTATGTATCTATATAAATACTTCTGTGTTCATGAATCCTCAAAAAAAGATGCTATATTCCAGAATGAACATTCATGTTATTATTTGCACTTATTTTTTACTTAGTTGTGCTCATATTTGTTTTAAGTATTTGAAACTTTTGCTCTTATAATCAAGCATATGCACTTCATATGTTGCATAGATAGTTAGACAGGTGTGTGCATGCACATATTTGCACATTTATTTGTGAATACATACCTTATATTACTCTATTGGCTTATAACAAGGCACAAGGAATTTTACTTCGATTAGGTATTGCTTCTGTAATCAAGATTTTCAGTGAAGACCTCCCAGTCAGGAAGTCAACATGAAGTTCTCTGTGATAATTCAGGCTTTTTCACTCTTAGCTTAACGAAATGGTCGTTACATCCTTCAATATAATTTGAAAATTTCAAGTAGCAAATTTATAGTGGCATTATCTAAACCAGCCTTACAACTAACTTTGTGGTAGGAAGAAGAAGCAACATCAACTGGGCAAGTTTAGAAAAGTAAAGGTCTCTGTTGAAAGGTTTCTGTAACATAATCTTTAGCATAAAAAACCCAAAACAACCAACCAACCAAAAAAGCGATCAAATCCTCAATATCTGTAAAACTGTTAACACATGTATTTTTTCCATTTAATCAGTGACTTCAATGGTAGCATTGCCGTTATTCTTCCTGATGTCTCAGCCCTCAGACCCCAGGGAGCAATAAAGCTGTCCTCATAGGACTGATAACTATCTTCCTGGCCAGAAAGCTTCATATCACCTGCTTTCAACTTTTTACATTGAGTTTGGAAGCAGAGCAAATTTATGACAACCTCTGGCTCCTTTTATTCATTCTTAGTGTCAACACAGAAAGTTAAAATCTTATGATTTCAACACCCAATGAAGGCAACTGTTTAGCCGCTGACTACCCTCGAAGTTGTTATACCTATAGAAAATTTCCACTCATGTGGAAGATATAATTTCACTGGGACTGTATTTTTCTACAGCAATGTGAAATCTGGACTGTGAAGACTCATAAAATATAATGTAATAGGAGAGGAACACACTCCAACTTCTAATCAACAATATTTCCTCTGCCTTTCATTCGAAATATCTCTATTTCTTTACTCTTTTCATACCGAAGAATGGCACAGCAAGAAATCTCCAGGAGTGCACATAAACTAGGATACACTGCAATTCTACTTGTTCATAGAGCATGTTAATGGAGCATTTAATTTTTTTTTTTAACTATCCTGCTGTCACTAACTGTTTTCTCTGTAATTTAGGGAGCCTAAATGGTAATAAAGACAGTCATTCCCTATTAATATCCTCTGGTTTACCTCAATACTCACTGTTATTCTCAAATAAAAAGTACAGGAAATAAATTCTTACAATCAGTTTTGCTTCAGGTAATTTCCATGTAGATCAGATACTAAAAGACCATTTCCAGGACTAGAGTGTTTATGAGTTAGGGTAAGACATATGATCTAACATTGTCATTATGACGTCTCCAAGTAAGCATTATATTTTTACCATTCCATAAACCAGGAAATATGCCATTATAAAGCACAAGTTTGCTTTGTAACTAATTTAAACACATATCATAGCAGTGATATTCCATCCATAATTTAATCAATAATTTAGTGGAGTTTTGATCTCTACTCCAAATATACATCTAAGCAGTTTTGATAAAATAGGTTATTTGCAATTGACAGCTGTCTGTTTAAACTTAAAATTAAAATAATACTGCTATTATCATCAGAGTTTTCATTTGGATCTTTTTGTGTCATAAGATGCTTCACTGAATCCTTTGTAGATGGAACAGATAAGTCTTTACTTTTTTTGGTGTTTTCAGTAAATCTACCAGGATTAATGTATTTGAATAGAGCTAAGAAAAAAAGAAAGGCTAATTTCCAGTCTTAGTATGAACCTGCAGGTCTTTTGAAATGTTGAAATAAATTGAATTCTTAGAGAATATGGCAAGTGCATGGTTTTATATTTGATGTTGTTTTATGAAGAAAGTTCATGCAAAAATCACTAAATATAAAAGGAATGAAAAAATGTATCAGGTTTTTCTTCTATTTTTCTAAATTGTATTTCAGAAGAAAATCCCAAAGTTGCATATGCAGTTTTACTACAGAAAATAGGAGAAATAACAGCTTCGTAGATAAAGCACATTTCAGCTATGACTATTTCCTTATCTTGAAGACAAAACCTAGCATAAATTTATTTATTTTAATATATAGAATTATTTTACTTCTGTCACAAGTTTTCAATTAAAAAGCAGCATTCATGGATCCCTTAAATTCTCAAGCTGTTTATTGTGGAACAAGAATGGAGAGATTTGGTGCTTGATAAACACAGGACAAAATGTTGTAGCCAAGTATTCATTGGTATAGTGGATTCTGCAAGACTTCAGTATCTTCAGTGAACATTGTTCACTTTTTCGATCTGTCCAGGCCATGATTGCCCACTGAGCTGGCACAATAGCATAATTTGGCTAAATGAGTGTGTCTCAGATAATTTCCTCTGAGGGAGCGAAAACTTCAATGGTAAGCCCAAAATAATGAATCTCAGCATCCTCATGGGTGTTAGTCTATTTATGTTTCCTAAAGCTGAAGTAACCCAACCCTTTTCCCTTAATTGCAAGAGTTTCAAACTAAATAGTACCCAGACAGAGCATGCAGTATCTTGACTTACTGCTTATTTAGAGTTTCTGCCATAGTGTCACACCTGAAAAATGAGTGAGCAAGGTGAGCATTCCCCATCTCCCCTTCCAGTTGAAAGCTGAATTACTAGAAAAAAAGATAAGCAAAGTAATTATTCCTTTTTTTTGCCTCTTTTAAGTTCAGATGTACAGAACATTGTGACTGTGCAACAGGAACAAATGAATTTCAAACTTTAACACTTCTTATCACTCAAATCACGTGAGCATTCTAGCACTGCAGAACATCTGACTTCTTACTCCTACTGCTAATTCCTTCGATTTAGGGACAACAGATAATTTTTTAAAGTTTATTTTTCCGGAAGCAGACAGTTTCACATTGTTTTGTTACCTATCTATACAGTTATGTAGCATGCCTATTATGCTGGAACACGTATATTTTAAAGTAATGATTTTTCTTCTTATGCCTTTTATTCTTGAGGTAATAAAGCACTTATGAAGGTATTTGATTTACTGATAGGGAAGCTAGTCCATTATACATTTGATTTTAATGAAAATTACATTCCTTTCTGAATGATAGTGTTCTCGGAGAGAAGGCTCTGTTTCAAACCATTGATTTGATGGATGTGAATTACCCAGTTGTATTGCCTGTCTGCCTTCACTGACTACAGAGGAGGACTACCTAACGATGTCCCTCTAACCGAGGTGTCTCAGATAGGCGGCTTAATTAGAGTAAGTCCATGCCAAAATGTTATTTACAGCAGCTCTCTGAAGATGATTAATGCTTGTTTTGAGCAGCACTTTCAGGTTGACACAAAGGTTCAATCTTCATTTTGTTAAATGAAGACACGCCACAGGATTACTGTATTTCAAACCTTACTAGAGAGGAACACAAAGAGGTTAAGAAACATAAATTGGAGGTTAATCCACATAAAGTGAGTCAATCGAATTCAAGTAAAGTATTCAAAGTTGCAGTCCTACTGCTTCCATTCTGCTGTCGTTATGACCAGAGACTTCTACAAGCTCTGAGTGTCCCCACTTTTTCAAAATAAAAGGACAAGTTACCATTTTGTTCCTAGACGTGCATAGACACACATCAGGCTTGTCATGGTTAAGCAATGCAGTGCTTATTTTTGCCTATCTCACCTGAGGGTTTCAGCCTGGTAGCTGAACAAAGGTCTGCTGTGAAACTCAACTCACAAGGCAACAGCCATCATTACATGATTTCTTTTACAGTTAAGTACTGCAAAAACCTGAAGTGGTGGATGGTCCCACCTGTAAACTACATACTCTCTACACGAAGATGATGGAACACAGAAGAAGCAAGTAAAGTGAAGTTTGTTATACAGTAAATATATGAATTAAGTGCTTTTATAATATTATCTGCTGCAAAATATCTGAAAGAAGCAGGTTAATATCCAGTCAGGTTATAAAATATGGGGTGTTTGTTTGTTTGATTGTTTTTCTTTCTGAATAACAAGGTAACAAGCAAAAAAACCCCTTCCATTTTGGTTGTCTTTTCTTTTTATTGCATCTAATGCAATATTCATTATGGAAAATGCACTCTTAGGAAGAGTTTTGTTATGTTTATTTTAATGTTTGGGTGATACAGCCTGAATACTGCAATTCTCCCTTTGGGACTTCTCATGTGGCTTAACAGAAAGCTGCTAGCACATCCTCTGTCTATTTTAATAACAGATGACAAAAAGAAGAGAAGAAGAATCGGCAGCTACTCCTTTAATTTTTATAGATCTAGACAAAGATGATACTAACCTGTCTGATGTGAATCCCATTTCCTTAATCATTTTACAGCCTTACAACAAGATGGCCATCAGAACTTTTGAAGCAATGGCTGTCCCTTCTCTGTTGTGCTGGACTTTAAAAACAGTACATGGAGATTCCTACTAAACAATGAGTTGCAGTCAGGTTATAAATGAATTTAGCTTTGAAATAGACCCCATCTCTGGACTGCTTATGCCTCAATCTCTTGACTGGTAAACTCACTGTCGTAAGAGTTTAGTAATTTTTATATCAATGCTGTTTTGAGGCGATTAAATTAAGCCCGTATACAGAAACTTCCTATAAAGTCTCTACAGCTGAAAATCATAGAGAAAGCCTTGAAACATAAATTAGAATAAAGGCTTATTCTGGTCTGATATCTTGATTAAAAATACTTAGTAAACAAAATATTTTGATTTGACAGATTAACATTAAACTACAGTTAATCCCAATTCAGAGAATTTGCAGAATAATCAAAGGCTACAAGAGAAGCTGGAAGGTTGTTTTTCTCTTTCCTCCACATGCTGACAATGAGCAAGGATGTCAATTACAAAGGTAATGCTGTGATATTAAGGGTTGAAAGGGTTTTTCCAATACATACTGCTCGAAGCATTATTCTCTAGAAAACAAATTCCTGTGTACCCACTGTGAATAACTCAATCAAGCACTTCCTGACAAAGTGCAAAAAGACAGTGTTTTGATGTTTCCTCCCCTGAAATATATTTTTAAAAGAACTTCTCTCTATTTCTTTTCTCTGGCTTTCTTAGATTTGATGCTTTATGCATTGTGAAATGTTCTTACCTTTCTGATTTCTTTTAAATCCTATAGTTATCCTGTAGGTTTGAGACATTTTCTTTTAATCCTTCTTTTATTGTCAATCACACCATGTGGCTTTGATGTGGAAAATACTAATAAGTCACTCAAAACATGGTCCCATTAGTATCTTCACTGACCATGTTTTTGTTTACATATGAGCCATTTTTGGTTTGGTTAGATGTGTTCAGCCCTTCTTTCCAAATTCTCACCTTTTCTAACAATGTTACAAACTCCTCTAATGATGCCGGGGTTTGTTTTTTTCTTTTTCATTGCTGTGAAGTCTTTGTGACTGAATTGTGGTTGGTGAAAAACGTTTTTCTGCCAAAATGACAGCATACAGCTGAATGTATCAAGGGATATATAATAGGATACAGGGAACTTTAAACTTTGAGACACTGCTTCAGTCACCTTAGGTCAGCACTGAACAATTTTTAGGTATTTTTTCATGTCCTAAATTGATAGTCTCAGTTCATTTCTTAGACCACATGTGAGACAGCATTGTGGTACACTCAGTGGTAAGTTCAGCTGAAAAGAACTGTGTCACCAATCATAGAAATAAGAACGTGTTGTTCACCAGTATTGTACAAAGCCACAATGGCTTCATGTCTAGAGATCTATATCTGGTTTTGGATCTTGCACCTCAATACAAGCATCTACCTCATATGTAAAAGTTTGGTGTGGTAAAAAGCTCACTTCTTACTATGCTGTAAACTGTGTGAAAACAGTACATGTGCAGACAAACTCTAAAAACTTAGCCAATGAATGTTATAAAAAAATCATGAGTCTGAGTTTAAAGACATACACCAGGCTACCCTTAACAAATAGTTAATACAGACAATTTTTGTTTTGTGGAAGTAAGAGGAGGATTCTTCCCAGGAGAATTCGTGGTTCATTTGAGTCCCAGTGTAAAAAGTACCCTAGAAATTTAGCAAAGCTAAAACCATAACAATTTAAATCTGAAAGCACATACAAGTATCATTTTAATAATATAACAAATAAGAAAATTATTTCCTTGTGCACTGAAGAGATATATTTTGCCTGCAGGGTCAAAGAGAAAATTCTGTTGTCCCAACAGGCTGCCATGAGACTTCCTGCTACTTTAGTTATTAGTCCAGTTTTTTCTTCCAAAAAGTGAAGAGACTTATTTATCTGGCTGTACAATATTTTACCATATGACACCCTTTTCCTATTGAATTTATAACAGATAGAAATAACCTCAGCTAACTCTAGGTCTTCAAAAGTGAAACATCCAAATTTCAGCTAGGTAGCCTTGGATCCCTTTGTGCTCTGAAGCACAATTCATGCTGCATGATGCAGACATGTTAGTATGAGATGAATCACCCTATGAAAATGCCCATTTTTCTCTACTGACTATAGAATCTTCGTTGTCTAAGTTTTAGATGTAAAAATTAGAAAAGATGCATCCACTCTAAGTCATTAGTGTATGTTGTTTGTGGTCATGTTGATATCTCATTAGAAGACTTTGCATAATGTTGCTTATTCTGTGGCCAAATAAATCAAAACAAATGCTGATATAACTGCATTGAATTTTGTAAGGTGTCTAGTATTTACCATTTTCTATATCTCGCAAGCTTTTTCTGTCCTCAGGTTACTTTGTCTTTGGAAGGGAAAAAAAGCAAACATTATTTGATGGCAGTATTTAGATATGGCCACCATTTAGCAGACCACGAGAACACTACTGCTAAGAAAGGAATATAATCCAGAGGAATTATCAGGCATTTCTCCTTTTCTCCACTTTCCCCACAGGTTTTTCATTCAAAATACCTTTTCATAATTTTTTCAAATATTTCCTTATTCAAAGGAAAAATAATGCATTTTTAAGTCTCCAAAAACAAGATACAATTGTCTTTTCTTCACTGTTCATTCTGTCCTGTATTTGTTACCAATACAATGCTCTCTGAAATGATTGTCTAAAGATTAAACATTAGAGTTGAAGAGAAAATTTGTCTCTTTGATATGTTTCAGTCCAAGATGTAATAAGATAAAGTTGTATCATTGCCATCTTTATATTATAATATTTAAAATGAGCTTTGAGAGAGCGGGGTTTACATTATTAGAGACTTGGGAACCATAATGCTTTTGAAATAAGTATGTAGCTTTGTCCTTTTATATGAAGCTATTATTTTACACTTTTACTTCTTATAGCAAAAGCAACTGACTGCCTGAACTAGTGCATGTGAGGCAGACCAGGGACAGGTTACCCTACTCTAAAAATTCAAACCCTTCAACATCTCTTTTGCATAGAAGAATCTTCAGTTAACTCAAAATTTGAGTTGCAGATCCTGAGCTCTGACTTTTCAAAAATATTGAAGCTTCAGGGTCTCATGCTCTGACTAGGAAAGCCTACGAATCCTGCTGCGATAGACAATCTTGGAAGCTAAATATTTGGAAGCTAAATGTATGTAAACAGCTCCTTCCTCCAAAATCTTTCCTACCTACCTTCCTCAGGAAACATTCAAGGCGGCCTGTCTCTCAACTTTGCTTCCAGAGCTCTGCAGATTTTCCTCAAATTTCTCTACTTAAATATTTAACATCTATGTTCTTCTCTGCCCATTCTACAGCCATAGGTAAAAAACTACCCCAAACCTCAGAGAAGCCACTAAGAGTTTAAAACAAAAGGAAAGTTGCTGTTTTGTTCATTATCACCAGCATAATTCTGGTGAAGAGAAAACAGATAAACATTGATTATATCTTCCTAAATTTCCTAGCAAGCTTGAAGATAAAAGAAGTATACTTTCCTGTATCTGCTTGTTGCCTGTGTTTGTTAAATTTTTCATCTACATAACACTTACTGCTTAGTAAGATACACCTTACAACACAATAATAAAATATTTTGATTATATGCCTACCACCACCTAGTTAAATCATTAACATTATCCTTTTCATTAAAAAAATGTCACAGAAATTATATTGCTTGAGCAATCCAGATGGAGAAGTATAATTGATCTATTAAGCAAGTATTGAAACCATGCTTTTACTTCAGACTTGCATGGGATGCTAAATCTATACTGTAATTGTTTAATTTGTTGTTTATGTCCTAGCATTTATTGTCCTTCTTAGGTAGCAAGTATACATCATAGGGTTATGCAGATGTTATTGTACAGAGTGTTGAAACACTATCATTTCTAAAATGCATCTTTTGTGAGACTGCAAATGACACATTTTCATCAGTTTTAAGAAATGTTGATGTATAAACTTCTACTGAGATTTATGTGATTACTTGACAACTGCACATATTCCTTCTCTATCCCTCTCTTTAATTTACACTTTCCTGTCATTTCCCATGTGTACTAGGTGACAGGTTATTTGTAAACATAATATTTATATTGCCAACCTCTTTCAGCACTGGTAGTGTTCACCCAGAAATATTCTCTCTCATATAACTCGCAATGTAGATAGTCTTATATGTCAGCTAATTCTGAAAACTTGAGGAAGCTCTCACTGTATTCTGAAGACATATTTTATCCTTTTCAAAGATGTTGAACAATAATAATAACACAATAAAACAAACAGAAAATCCTGTATGAATCCAATTTGTCTCTATATGTTGTAGTACCCAGTGGCTTAAGAACCAATTACTGTACTTGAGGTAAATATATGTATAAGAAAATCCCAAACAACCTAAAGATCTTAAAATCTGAACAGCTGCATCTAGTGGTTCCTACAGAAATAGCTTGTTATTTTACTTTCTCAGAAATATAATCTGGGCACCAGATTTTTTACATTTAAAATGTTTTGATATCTGACTCTTTTATTTTAGGCATCTACTATGACCTAGGCATGACTAGACCATTTCAGAAGCATTTTAACTCTTAAAAAAAAATCCAAGTACAATTATTTTTTCTTTTTTCTTTTTGGTTTTGGGTTTGTTTTTTTTTGTGAAACAAAAATTGCTTTAAATAATATTGAATAATCTAATTCTTGGTTTTATCCTTGACCAAAAAGCATCTCCAAGTATTTTGGATAAGATGCATTTTTTAGAGGCAATGATTAGAAGAGCTTAATAGTGTAGAAGATAACATCTACCACACTTATCCTTCTCATTCACAAAACAACACCAGCAACAAGCAAATAAGCAAACTTAACCATTTTTAAAGACTTCACAGACACTCAAAGATTTTTCGTATTTCCAAATGAGGAGTTGTTCAGGAAATTAGTGACAGTTCCTGGAAAACTTGCTTTAGAGCTTGAGTCTGCAAACTTGAGGGTTCTTTTATAACCGAGGTTACATTATTCAAGTTTGCAAAGTTACTTCTGATTTAAATGTGGCTGGTAGTAGCTCACCTGACTTTCACATAGCTACACACAATATCTTTTTGCTGAAAGAGAAAAACATTTCTGTGGAAACTTCTACATTTAGTTTTTATGTAAATTAAAATTATTTTATACAACAAAGCGGAAACATAAAGATACTTACACTTTTGGGTGCCTATTCCCAGTGTGGAAAGAGCAGAAAGGAAATAGTCAGACTTGGGGTAATATTATTTACATCAGTGATTCTTTTTATGGCTTTCCGAAGAAAAGGAATTCCATTTTGTCAGTACTGGGTTGCTCATAATATTACTGGAAATAATTGCATAGTAAATAAACAATAAGAGTGTTACATTTCTTCATATTCCATTTTGTTTCTTCTTGTTATTCTATGTCTTGTGTTACACAGAAGATGCCAATCAGCACTGGGAAAACAACAACAGAAATTTCACTTGTTATTACACACAGGATATTTACAGTAATATGTTTTGAATATAACAACTTCAGATATAGATAATTTCATACCAAAAGAATAGCATGTGTTAAGGATTCTTTTTTCCTTTTTCACGTTAAAATCCTAATTATATTTACTCTGTGATGTTTGGGAGCCATCTTACAATGACATAAAAAGAGAACAACAAATCTGTGCTCTATTGTGAGTTACACTTCATGCAACCTTGATAGTGAAATCAGTGGAATATGGGCATGGTTATTTTACAGCAACAAATGAGTGTTCTAGAATATGAAATGGAGTGCAAAACTACTAAATGGAAGTCAAAAAATTCAGTAAGATTTTGAATTTACATTTCCCTGAAAATGTCTACATATTACATACATATGCATAAATGTATTTTATATGCTTTCAGAGGACTAGCAGTCTGCCTCTGGCAGACATTGTGATAAATCATCTAGATTTGAGCTTTCATGAAACATTATCTTAAAATATTTAAAAGTGGACTCAGAGACTTAGACTCAATGCAACTTATTCCACAGTGAAGTCTTTTTAGATGAGAATGCTAAGAAAATTTTATCACATATTCTACCATAGCTTCCTTATGTGGAGAAATAACTGGCAGCTTTCTTAACTGCTCCATCCTCAGTTGCTATTTCACTCTGTACATTGTTTTTTTAAGTAAGCCATCTTAACATCCCTCAGCTGAAAGTTAAAAAGCCTACATCATCTTAAAATGTCAAATATTTTCTATATGATGTAATTGACTTTTCCTTCTGTCAAAGGTAGACAATCTACAAGTACTCTGTGTTGCAGAGTTTGCTCATGAAGGTAGATAAGCAGAACGGATAAAGCATCAATAAGCTCATATCGGCAGAGAGGCAAGAAGACTGTGCTGGCCAAAGAGCCAATACTTCAACAGAAAAAGTATCTGGTGTTGTAGGAACACAAAATATGTAAAACAATGCATCAAGCTTGTCTCTCTCTCCCACCATCACTGCCTAACTGCTGCGCAAAATTTTTCTGGTGCTGTATTTCCCAGAGACAAGACAGTTTTTACATTGCCTCAGCGTAAAACTATTTACTCTATGCAGCAACTACAGATGTTGCCTTTCAGGGTTATCAGTCTAATTGTCCTCCACAGCAACAACACCAGCAAAAAAACCCATGCACCTAGTCTTCTCCTTTACATGAGCAACAGGTATCATAGATGCAAGTTGATTCAGCTATAAGCTCTGACTCTTCTGGCCCTTAAACTGTTGCAAAGCAAAAAGGTGAGAGATGTATGGGCTCCTTTCCACCTCCCTCGCTAGTATACAGAAAGGCCAGGCACAGGAAATTAGCTTTATAGCCACCTGATGAAAGGAGTGTGCCTTCTGGCTCTCTCTCTTCTCTGATCTTCCTTTTGGAATGGAGAAAATCTGCAACGTGTGTGATTCACTACTAGTACCTGCCATTCCATATGCCTTCCAGGATACTAGTGAATATCGTTTCATAGGAGTAATTCTTCCTGTGCCTTTTACTGCTCAGATGTTTTGCGCACAGAATTAGGGCCAACAGTATTTTTGTGAAATCTCTGAGCAGTTAATTGTTCATAATTTCACACTGCTTGTTTTAGTATGTCATCTCAGAGATTTTAAGACTTCCTCTGGTTTGGCTTTTTTAAAGTTCTTGAATTTGCCTGATGAAAAATATCATACGAATTATAACAAATGACATTTTTCCAACAGATCAACTTGGCAAAAGACAAATTTGTTCTAGCGGAACCAAAGAGGAAGGTACATACTGATGTTACAGAGATCATTCTCAATGCTGATTGTCTGGTGATAGCACCCAAAATGCTTAGCTCCTCTCCGCCAGGAGCAAAACTTGAAATCTCTCAAGGGCTTTCAGTTCCTTAGGCAGTCCGTCAGGGAAGAGTTCACCACATTCTGGAAACCTGTTACAATCTCCACGTGGCTGTGGGGCTGAGGAACTGTTGGCAAGAGAAAGCAAATTTATCTAATACACAATTAAAATAGTAATTAGGGCTATTTTTCCTTTTTTGATAAATTGCAATTTTCTCACTAGCAAATATATGTAGGTATTTTTAAATGCCATTTTGGTAGTCTTGTGCAGGCAATCGAATAGCTTGAATCTTCTCCAACTGACTAAACACCTTGTGCCTGTACACCCAGGATGTAACTGCTATGTTGGAAGGTACAATTCTTCCAGAAATTATGTTAATGGATGTATCCAAATCTCACATACAGAAGTGTTTGTCCTCTGCTTTTATACCGAATTAAGAAGTAATTAAACTAATTTTTATTTAATCATAACTGGAACAATAGGATCTTCTTCCCAAGGTACGGGCCACTGTGGCAAAGTCTGAATGGAAGCTTAGCCATGTAGTCTGAAAGGTTTCTCTGGGACTTTTTGCAATTGTGATGGATTTGCCATTGTTTTGATTACAGTTGTCTATCTGAGCGTATGCGGGATGAACCAGAAAACAAGTTGACAGTCAGATAAACAGTGTGAGTTCTGTCCTGTAAGATACAAAGTTCCTTGAAGCACAAGACTGTTTGGAAAGAGAGTTTTGATTTCTAAGGAAACTTTTCTGTTTTCTTTTTCCTTGAAAAGTATGGGTTATAGGTTCCCTAAGTGCTTCTTTATTCTTCTACACTAGAAAGCTATGCTTGAAAGCTTTTCTGCTTATACTTGCTGACAGAAGACGTTCCTTCCTCCCCAGCCTCTCTGTCAGTGGCTCTCCAAGTACCTCATTTGGTTAACTGGAAGGACATGGAGTTTCTTTTTGAATATCCTGATAATAATCCACGTGGATCCTAACCTCTGAAAAAGTGCCTAATTAGGACAAGATTATCTCTTGTATGAACTGAAAGGACCATTGGGTATGTTTACCCATAGGTCCTTTGTGATCACCTTTTTAGAAATCAGGTTAAAATGAAAACAGATGAAAGCATTTATTCACAAAATATGTAAAGTAGCAGGGCTTTCAAAGATAGAGGTGACAAGGAAGAGAGTAACGGTGCTTTAATTATTTTGCCAAAGGCCAGTTCCAAAACGTCTTCTCTCACCCCCATTTTCTGACAACTGGTAACAATATCCCAAGCATTCAACAACTCGGGACCTAGTTCATATTACACACACACACTGCAGAGAACCTTCAGCTAAGGAAGGATATTTTGGGGGTTTTTGTGGTCATTCCTCTCTTTTCTTGGGGTTCATTAACTTTTCTTTTCCCCTGTTCTGTTAACTTGCAGAGAAGGCTGTTTGGATTCTCTCTTTGCAAACCTCTTCAGAAGTTCTAATGACAGTTCTAATCGAGAGGCAGCTTAGAATATTTTGCATACTTGTTTGAACTATTGGCAAATCACTAGCCATGGAGAGAAAAATCATGGAAGAGTAGGATGCCTTTTCGCGGTCTGTAAGTCTGATGTCTAAATAACAGAGTAAAGTCTTCAACCTAAAACTGTAGATGGAGAACCATGATTTCTGCAAGTATGAAATATGATCTTTACCTTCACTTTGGTGTGAGAATATGCTTACATCAGCTATGGAATCTCCAACAATAATTTAAGATCTGTCATAACTATCAGGAAAACTGAAATCTTCAAATAAATTCTATTTAAATAAATGTTGTTGCACAAAAACAAAAAAACAAAACCCCAAAACAACCCAAAAACCTAACTTATGGTATTAGATTCTCTTGTTATTAAAAAAGATGTGGCAAGACTTTGAGCGACGTCCAAGTCCTTGGAGTTAAGGAAGAGAGTGCCTTGGGTCTGTATTTGTGGAGTGATCCTCTGTGCTTAAAGAATAAAGAAGAAATAGCATTAGTAAAGCAGTTTTAAAGAATGTTAGTAAAGCTAGTTGGGAAAACACTGTAGGGACCAGACTAAGTGTGAACTGGATGTGCTGGCAATTGAAACATTCACTGTGCCCTTTTTCTCTCACTTAGGCACTATCTCCATTCCACCCTACAACTGCCTTTCAGCCAATTTTCACATCCAAGTCAAAGCCAAATAATGGAAGAGCAGATTACTGGAGAAGAATTGTCTTCTGAAGTTAAGCAAGTACTTTTAGATTCAGAAGATACTTGGGTTTTTCTGGAAGAATTTCTGAGGGAAAATGGACATGATGTTTTTCTCATGGCTGTGAACAATCCAGGCTATGACAGGTGTGCTGATTATGAGACTAACCCAGCGTAAGCTACCCTGGGAACCGTCCTTGAAGGCCTGCCTTGGGAGGAAAAACAAAATTCCTTACCAAGTGATATCAAGATGCTAAAAGTATGAGAAAAAGTGTAGGGGGAGCTGAACCTTCGCGTGCAGTGCGCGGGATTGCCAATTAACTTTTGAGTGATAGCACGTGGACAGTAGCTTCTAACCAATTAGCGTGTTTGAGTAGCCGCGTGTACGTTTGCAGTGTCTATATATATTTGCACATTGTTTACAATAAATGGAGCACGATTCCTAACCATATTGGTGTACGATCTGTGACTCCGGGCTCCGGTTCGCAGAAGGGTCCCTGCAACAGGTTTTACTTCAGAATTCTACAGTGGTTGACCTACTTGCATAAGTGACATGATCTTTTAATTAGGTTTTCAGTAAAAGACAACAAAAGGCTCAACATGTTTTTGCTGCCTCATAAGCGAACATTTGTTTGCTTTCAGACAGGGATCTTGTTGCAATCAGTTGCACCCAGATGGAAGATGTGAAACAAAGAACTGTGAATTACACTGAGTATGCAGTGCTCAGCATAAGACATTTCTGTAAGGCTCTCTTGCTGCATTTTTATTGCTCATGCTTTATGCTGCACTAACACAAGAAAAGAAACATCTGCTAGTGTTTCAGACCTTTCGCTCATGAACATACCAGTGATGTGGATCCTATTTATAACATTTATGCAAGTGATGGAAGGAGGCACTACTCAGGCTCATAGATTTAAACAGGAAAGATAGAATTTCAGGTTAGCTGTGATTTCAGGTTAGCTTTGTGAAATCAAAATTGTTTGGAATAAATTAACTAACAATTCTGTGGTTAGGCTTAGTAATTTATTCATTCAATTTTATCTGTTCTGTTTTCACTGTGAAGGATTGAGACAGATGTATTCATTGCTTTGCAGATAGGAATCGCCTTCACTAATTTTAGCTTTATAAAATGTAAATGGTTAGTTGAAGATAATTGTTTCAACCTCTTGTATGTGGGAGACAGATAACACTGGAGGGTGATTTAGTCCACTCGAAGTGCGTATTTATCTTGGGATGGAGTGAACTTTCCTTAAAATATGTCTCTGTCTCTCCTTTGATTAGAAAGGTAGCATAGTTCATCAACTTGGGTGCCTCACACGGAGGCAGTACATCTGGATAAGATAAATATCATCCTCTGTTCTGTCTCTCCGTGATCAATCACAGTCACAAGACTCTTCTTGATTATGTCCTCGTAGATCAGTTCTGACTAGTAATTAGGGTGCAGGTGCAAAATGTCGCTTCCCACCTTTTTTCCTGCTTGTTTCTTCTGACACTTTTTTCTTTCATCCAACATGTGACCAAAGCAGGTGAAGGTTTCTTCCAGGAATGGAACTTGACATGTCCAATTAAGAAGATATGTGTTTTTTCTTCAGGATCTGCAATCAGTTCACAAATTGCTTCTGCTTCCTCATTGAATGTCACATAGTTACAGACTTAGTTTAAATGTCTTGTGAAACATGCATTAAAAGCCGTTACTATACAAATACATAAATAAAAACCCACATAAGGAATTTAAAAGACTTTAGGTAAAATAATACTTGCACAATTTTGCAGGTTTATCCACTGATTTCTATTGCCCTTACCATTACACGTCTTTGGGGTATCTGATCTGAGGAGAATAAGATCTGAGCTATGCTCATTTTCTAGTAAATGAGTATTTAAAAGCAATCTTTTTTCAGAAGAGTAGTTAAGTCATAAGTTCATCAAAATAACATTTTGATTTGCCATTTATGGGTATTCTGTCAAAGAAAATGAAAATGTGTGGGTTTACCTAAGAATTAGATCTATACCAAGATAATAAATATGTTTAAATATCTATAAATGCAAGTGTCAGTGCCGGAAAAATAATTTCATTTTGTTTCTAAAGACTATTATTTCTATATGAATAAGCAAGGCACAAGTGGAACACTCCTTCTCCAATATGTATGAAACTGAGTGTTTTGGAAACTCATGAGGAAGGCAACTAAAAACAGAGAATCAGCTGTGGGAAAATATTTACACTTTGTGGTTTACTAGGGTGTGCTTTCAAAATTCTTAGCGTAAATGTACTGTCTCTTGACTTACATTATTACTTGGCCCAATATAGCAGCACATCAACTTCATGTTGGAAGAATCAGAAATGCAGCACTTTTTATGTCCTGTTTTTGGTGCATCCCTGTTGTTTTCCAATACAATTTTGCAATGTATTAGTCCTTCTTTTGTCTGGTAGCATTACTGATGCTCTTCTGCAACAAAAGAATCCCAAGGGACTCTTCCTTGCTTGCACAACTCTAACCAGGGTTTTGGGGTTTTGGGGGTTTTTTTGGTTTGTTTTTTTTGGGGGGGGGGGGGGGGGTAAAACCCCCCCCCGCCGAGAGAAAACCAATGTTTTCTAACAGCTGGGCTTCAGATGCACACGCCAAAGCAGAAAGGGACAAGGACTGTCAGCCACATGTTTGAAAAAAAAGGATACCTCACAGGGTAAAGGTAGAAGAGTTCCCTCTGAAATAATAAAGTTATAAAGATAGCTCATTTGCATTGAAAGTATCAATCTAGAACAGACAATACACAGTTGAAGACAAAGTACTGGTAATCTCTCTACTCTGTCCTTAGGTGAACGTTTCAGTGTAGTCATAAACATTAAACCGAACACAGAATGTTTATGAAAGCTTATCTTTCCTCTGGAAAGAAAACCTTCCTTTATAATAAACTTAGATTTGGCATCCATTCTTAGGTTGTCCTAAAATAATGGACTCCATAGCTGTGACATTTGGGTTATTTCCCAGCAATGAATGCAAGAGTTTCACCTGACAAGGTGGTTTCTGAAAACATTTTGAAATATTTAATCGAAAGTTTGAAACGTAAAAATTGACCAACTTTGCTAATTCCTGAAAGGACTAGCAATTGTATCTTTGTCAATTTATACCTTCTAGGTTTATGTGGAATTGTCAGTGTGGATTAGGACATTTGGTGGCAGATGTATGTCAGGAAACACCCAGCAGAGCACTCAAGGAGATGTCAGCACTGAATAGCTCAAAGCTGCCTTTACCTTCAAATTAATAGTTTTCATTTATAGAGACTTGTCTGGAGAGAGGACACGAGTCTTTCTCTTCCCATTCCCATCTCCATGAGTACTTGAACATAGGCTTTGCATTTTTCACTGATAGACCATCTGAGTGCAAAGAGAGAGAGATATGCTATAGAAAGGGCAGCTGCTGTGAAAACAAAGAGGAAAACTAACAAAGTTAAAAGCTTGAGTGTAGAGGTAAGCAGAGATTTTCCCTTAACCCACAACCATAACAAAATCTGATGGGTTTGGGAGAGAAGAGAATGAAGAATAGAAGTTACCCAAAATAGATCATAGTAAGGACTAAAGGGCATTGCTCCAGGTACCTCAGAGGTAGCAATATGAGCACAAATATGCTGGCTTCCACTACCTCTGCTTATCATGTAGACAGACCCAGGAAAGCTGGAAGAAATGCTCCTGAAAAGTGCTTGTCTAAGTATGACTTCTGTTCTGTATAAAAGAGAGATTCCTGTTGGGACTGGGTGACAACTCACCCTCCAAAGTGTGTATAACAGCACAGATGAAGAACTAACCTTAAGTTCCTCATATGGGTTACAAAGGTAGGTTTATCACAAGAAGCAAATGACAGTAAGCACTCAGACAGGATTCAGCCAATAATGTATCAATATCTCTGTGTGTATATAAATATATGAGAGAAAACTAACACGAATCACACATATTGCTAAAATTCAAAAGCTTTGTATAAGTTCTTCACTATCACAAAATTTGCCACATTTTACTCACTATCAAAAATGCATATTTATTTTCTCTTTCTTGTTGCACAGTATAGGCTATACTTATATTAGTCCATGGTGTGATTTGTATCAATACTGTTTATATAGAAAGGTCCTCTCCACTCAGAATGTTCTGTTTCTTTGATGTGGGAACGCGCTGTGCTTGAATGCTTCATGTTAAGGGTTATGGGCTTAGCTACGATTTGCAAATATGTGATATAAATAAGGTCACACTGTGTAGTTATACAACAGGTGTTCAAATTACAGATTAACACTATCTATCTGAGATACTTTATGTGCCCTTATATTGCCTAGAAAATTTATTTTTCCATTATTACATGAGATGATATAATTTTTGATCTCTAAATATGTTATGCATATAGAAAAGTTCTTATGATGCTAAAGCAGCACCTGCAAATTTCAAATGTCAGAATATGAAGTAAATATAGACAAATTCTGGCAAAAAGTATAGTCACCCAGAAGAATTTAATTCAGATGAAGTTTCTGCATAGAAACAAAAACAACTATAAATCATGTGTTATTGTTTTGTGTTAATCCTTTCAGCTCTAATCACCCACAGCAATGATAGGCAGCAAATGAAGATGTAGTGGAGCGGAACAAAGTGGATATAGCTTTCTCATTGATCCTGCTTGATACAGTATGCCTATCCAGGATTTCTCAGTGCCAAACAGCCCATTTACAACAGTAGTAGTTTTGAATGTGCTGCATGGTTCCCAGAAATCCTAAGTAACTGTCCATCGTATGTACAAGCTGATCTGCAGTACATTTGATCTGTTCTTTTTCCGCTTGGTATAAGCTGGCCTGGGCAGACTGTCTACCTGTGTGGTACTTGTCAGTGAACAGGACATACACCCATATTTCTGTTCAGGTTTACCTGAACATACAGACATTTTAAAACAAGTTCTTCCATGCCATGTGCTCCAACCCATAGCCAAGGATAAAGGTACTCCTGTTCTGGGTGGTTGGCATACATATGCCATCATAACAGGAAAGAGAATCTGTTTTGTTCAGCCTTATGAGGTTAGCTAGTTTATCTTCATCTACCTAATGGAAGGCCAGAGAAACTGGAGATGGATTTTTCTCAAAGGCATATGGTAACAGGAGAAAAGGTAAAAACCACAACTTGGAGCAAGAAAAACTCCTGTTATATACAAGAAAAGACTTCACCATGTGAACAATCAAATATTCAAATATTGGAGCAGGCTGCCAGGAGAGATTTCCCTCATTGGAGCTGCTCAATACTCAGCTGGACAATGTCCTGAGTAACCTGACCCATTGAGCCTTCTTCAAGCAGGAGCTTGGACTGGGGGACATCCAGAGGTCCTTTTCAACCTACATTCAATTGTACTTTGAAGTGTTGACTATTGTTTTGTTTTTAATTAATCTGTCATCTCTAACAGTAAATTTTGTCATCGACAACTTTTTGAAAACTTTAAAATGCTGTGATAAAACAGATCTATATAAAAATTAAATCTTCTGATCGTTAAACTCTGTCTTCCTAAGAATATTCAGTACATGCATGTCATCCATTCAGACTTTTTTCCTCTTTGGAAACTGACTTCACAATAATATTGAACAATTAAACTCATAAATTCTTACACACTTTCTATAAAATGAGTTCAGTGACAGAGAAGAGAGATGTTTGCATTTACTGGGTATGTGTTATGCTGTATGACAAAAGCAAGTTTCAAAGCAGTTTTATTATTCACAACGAATGCTTCAAGACACACCTAAATTGATGAAACAGGGGATTTCAGGAAAGGAGGGATTTAATATATGTATGTGGTGTTCTTGTAAGCAAGTCCAACGAGAACCAGACTTTCATATCAATCAGTCGAATGTTTTATCCAGCACAAGGAAGTGATCCTGCTGTTTTAAGAAATCTTTTCAGATTCCCTCTGCTGGACTTTTAATATTTGTTAAAGTGATGAAGGCTACTCAAGGAGCTTGTAATCAGTCTTGCGAATTTCTAGCAGAATGTAAATCTGATAAGCCCAGTCTTGCATCCTAAATCACTTTTTTTTCTATACAGTTGCAAAATCTCCAAGGAAAATTTCTAGCACAATCAGTTCTAAATAAATTATGAGACACCTGGCTGTCTAACAAGGAAATTAAAACTCAAGACAGAAAATCTGTAATTTTGCAACTATTAAGATGGTAACTTCAGTGTCATAGGTGTCAGAAAATAAAAATGTGCAGTTTAGGAAGTGAAACTCTAACCAGACATATTTTGAATTTATTTTAGGCTTATCAAATCAAGAGGATATTAAACAGTATAATTTTATCATACCTATTAGTAAATATCAGTTGGTGATTGAATGTGTTTGTGATCGACTTTGTTAGGTTTCTTTGTTGAATTCCAGGGAAATCCTGAAACATATGTTTTTTAAAAATTTGCATTAATACCTATATTTAGGGCTGTCGGTCATTTGCCCTTGCCAGTAACATCAGCATTCAGCATTGCTCCCTGTAAATGGTTTATGTGACAAAGTGTTGACAGCAGGAGACTGCAGAGATGGGCCCTATGAGAAGAGACATGAGGCTGCCCTGTGCCAAACATGAGCCCATCGGTGATGCTGGTGGTGCCTCTGTGAAAACACATTTAAGAAAGCAGCTGAGAGAGAGAAGAGAGAAAAAAGTGAGAGAAACAACTCTGCAGACACCAAGGTCAGCTGAGAACGAGGAAAGGAGGTGCTCCAGGTCCTGGAGTACAGATTCTCCTGCAGCTTGTGGAGAAGACCGTGGTTAACAGGGCTGTGACCTGCAGCCTGTAGAGGACTATGTCAGAGCAGCTTTCCATACTGCAGCATGTGGAGGACCCCATGCAGGAGCAGGTGGATGAGCCCTGAAGGCAGCTGCAGCCCTTGGAGATCCCATGATGGAGATGAAGTGTTACAATTTGACCGTAACCCCCATAACCCATTCCTCTGCACAGCTCAGCGGGGAGGAGGTAGGGGACATGGGAAAGAAGGAGCAAAGATGAGACTGGGAAGAAGAGAGGGGTGGACGTGAAGTTGTTTTTAGTTTTGCCTTTGCTTCTCACTATCCTATCCCATTTTTAATTGCCAATAAATTAAATTAGTCTTCCCAAAGCTGAGTTTGTTTCAGGTGCATCGCTAATTTGTGAGCAATCTCTCTGTCCTATCTTAACCCATGAGCTTTCTCTTGTCTTTTCTCCCCTGTCCTGCTGAGGACAGGGAGTGAGAAAGCAGCTGTGTGGGCACCTGGCATCCAGTCAAGATTAACCTACCATACTCTTGAACAGAATTTGGTCTGTAAGTATTAAATATAGTGTCTTTATAAAAGCTCGATAAGCTGAATATTGTTTTTCAGTTTATTTACTGTGAACACAATCTTTCCACAAAGTTAGCTAGAACAGGGCACTCTGTAGAAGAGAAGAGGATGCTCCTGTCATTATCATGTTAGCCTTAGACTCACAAACCTAGAAACAAACATTTTCTTCTTTGATGAAATTGGCAAAATACTATGGATTATGGAGGGAGTGATGGATCTGTTTGTGAAAAGTAAGTAAATTATCTCTGTACCTTTGAGAAGAAATTATGCTAGATACTGTGAGATTACTGGATATTACTGCAATTACTAATGTATTGACAGAAGAACAGATAAGAAACCAGCTATGGAATTTCTCTTTTTTCTTCCTCTTCTTCTCACTTAAAACAAACAAACAAACAAACAAAAATTGCTGAAATAATAGCTAAAAAATGTTTGTTTTTATTTTAAAAGTAAAGTTTCTAGAAATTCAATGTCAAGAGTGAAAATCCTTTACTGGTATTTTACCCTAAACTTAATTTTCTTATAAAGAAAGTTATAGCATTTGCTATAAATACCTTAGGTCAGTTCCCTGCTCTGCAGTGTTATTTGGAACATTTGAAATTTCTGTTTGTGCTGCAATACCATTTACATTGGTGTTTGGATTTTTTTAACTTTCTTCTAATTTATCCAAATAGTTATTCCACAGTCTCTAAAATGCTTTGTTTTCTGAAGTATAGAGATAATTTCTATATTTTATCAACCAAATCCATCACTCTCTCCAGATTCCTAGAAATAGAAGCTTCATCTGACTTTCCAGCTAGAACTTTGACTTCCTCCGGGTGGGCATATCTTCCTCTACTGCCCATTGTGTCAGTAGGAAATATGTAAGAAGGAATATCCCCTTACCCTTCAGGACACAAAACAAAAAGATAGACAGAAAAACCATACTAAGCTTTTTGCTTCCTCTAAACCAGTTCAGATATGTGAGGGTGCTGGCTTTACATAAATAGATACATAAATAAATATTTAGACAGTCCAGAATCAACACTAATTTTCTAGTATAGCCAGCTAAGTACTGGAATCTGTTTTATATTGACCTGAGTCTCAAGCCATGTACTTTGCATATTAGGGTGGAATTTTGAAATGTTTTTATATGTACTATCAAGTGTGCTCAAGAAATTTGACTTTACAGAGTATTGGCTATATCTGAGTGACTTTAATTGTACTTTGAAAGGGTAGTCTATGTTCAAATATAAAACCAACCATGTGAACAGGGGTTGAACGTAATGATTTCCTGGTGCCCATTCCAGCATTATTGTATAATTCTGAGAATTTACAAAAATGATGGATGGAAAGAGAAGAATTTGTAGATCACATGTCTGTGAAGTCTGTAAGTAAAGCAAGCTGTTGAGAGCACAAATTTTGAATGTGAAGGCCATTTGCAGAGGTTTACGATAACTCCAGTTGTGTATGGTTTGATGGTGAAGGCATTCTGAAACGAGTCATTGGAAAAGGTTGAGAGAATGGAGCTAGAGTAAACTCCTGAGTGATGACCTAATCTCTTTTTGTTCCTTGCTATTGATGGTACCTTAACTATTCTTACTGTGGGCAAGATAATGCCATCAATTTTTAAGCAGAAGTCCTCATTAATATAAATGGATTTTTCTACTTAGCAAGAGATAAGATCCTGAGTTTTCACTCTCCCTTCACTATCCTTTTTTTCTTGAGGTTTTTTTCCCCTCCTAAGGAGACCTGAATCTTTTTTCCTAATATTCTACTTCCATTTACATTTTACTTTAACCAGTTACTTGATTCATCTCAAATCCATCTCCTTGATAATTGTAACTGTCCTCCCTGAAGCCATAGTATACTGAAATCTGTATCTCTGATGGACTCTTCCTCCTACTTATTTTCTTCCGTTTCAAGATTTAATTCTCAGCATCACCAGTTGTGTTCTCCTTTTATTTCTTCAAAGGCATACATATTTCTTGTATTTATCTTTTCATTAAATTAAACTCTTGTCCAAGTTACCTGATTATTCTTCACCATAAAGTCTTCCACATTAGTAAATTTTACTTAAATTATTATTTGCATCTTTCCATTTCATTACACTCAGTTTGTAGCAAGAAGCCCAAATTTGATGGAAAATTTCTGAAGTGGGTTATTATCAATACCATGGAAAATTACTTGAATTACTAATTACAACTTTGCTGCAGAAGTCATTTACCACAGCGATAGAAAACTAAAATAAAAGTTATAGCAGAATTGAGAAAGTATGCTGCTTTAGGGCATCTCTTCTTATGCACTGTAAACATAAAGATTATATTACATTTTAACTTCTGAATGAAGATTTACACGGGTACTTCAGGCATTTGAATAAATGCTTATCTTAAATACTGTTAATAAGTAATTCAGAATTAATATATGTGTCATATATATTAATCTAAAATTTTTAAACTATTGACCAAATTCTGAATTGAAGCTGGTGATAAACAGTAATAAAAAAAAAATTAGAAATAGAGCATATTGTTTTAAATAATCTTGTTTCTTTAAGATATCAGGTGAGAGAAGACTATTTAAAGAGTGCGTTAAATTATGCTTTGTAGTACATTTAATAAATAATAAAAATTTTTAAAATGCAAGTAAAGTATTATTTTTTCCAAACAATGATTATAATTAATCTCACTTAACTCTAACTATCTAAAATGTATTTAATTCTTGTGACCTGCTTAGGGTTCTATCTTAGCCGAAGACAAAATTAATTCTGAGTGCCCATTTCCCTATATTAACTGTAAACAAAGACTAGAATGATTCTTTTAAATGCTAAAATTTACTAGCAGTTTCGGTTTTTTGTAACAAATTGATATTATAAAGAACATATTTATCATCTTCCTTACTTTTCATTTTGTTATTACTTTATCTCTTTCATTAACATCAGCTCTTTAAGATTTTTAAGAGGACAGTAACACAAATTAAATAGTTCTAGAAACTCCAGTATGGATACCCACATAAGTTGAATTAAAGCTGAGATGACCATTTCAAATTCTGTGTTACTTATGCTGCGCTAGCAAACCTGCCTTCCAGAGTGCACATCAGTTAGAAACTAAGGACAAGCAAGACAATTTCTTCCTTCCTTTCTGTACACTACATTATCTAGCCAATTTTAAAATAAAACAATCCTCCAACATGTATCCTTCTATGTTGATTTGTATTTTACAAAACTTCATAGTACCCCTTTTCAGCAAAAGAGAATGCATGTCCTTATAAAATATAATCATCATAATATGAGAAACCTATTTAATTTCTTCTCATTATTTCATTTTTTCCCATGTTTCTCCCCACTTTGATACTTCTGCTGGAGAAAAAATACTTAATTACAGAGTTACAATGCAGGCTGATACTATTTGCACCTGTATACTTGCAATGCATGCCGCTCTCCATTTACAAATCCCTATCTATGGTACTTTCAAATACCGTTAACAAGAGATTGCTCATTACATTAACAACTGTAATATTGCTATGATGGAAGTTAAAAACCAGTCTGATGAGTCATCCATTTAAGGGAATATAAAGAGGAGTAATTTTAAAATAGTATTTCAGAGCAAGAGAGATTGTCAAACTGTGCAATATTAGTGCTAACAAGAGCAGATGATTAACCTGATGTACCTGATATCTGAATTGCTGTGTAAAGAATTGGCGGACCTACGCTGGCTAAGGTACATTAAATGATAAAAGAAAACTGCAGAAGGAATCATGTATAACTGGCATCCTTCTAACTGGGTCTTTGAACTCATCACATCTGAACTGGGAACCTAATTTCCTGATACTCCCTGTATTCCTGAGAGGAATTCATCTATTTCCCTTCCTTGGACCTACAAAGAACAGAGGCAAGTAACTTACCTCCTAACTTAGATGCTTCAACAACTTTAAAAAACCTGCCAGACATAATTATATTCTATTTCTATTCTCTGTCTGCAGTGATATCATAAAATCACTCTAACTCTGAAGAGAGCTGAACAGACAGTTTCCACCTGTCTCTGAAAGGCCCCAAGAGCTGGATAATCCACATGATTTACATACTGATAAATCACAAAAGAATTTTTCATGTATGTGTATTTTTCCTCTGCCCAGATGATGATTTCAGTGGAACTACTGTGAATAGTAAAAAAGCATGCTAGAAATACATTGCAGTCAGAGTTTAAGTATACAGATTTTTCCACTGCCGTAGTCCAACCTGGCTTCCAAAACCTGTTTTCAGTCATCAGTTCTAGTACCATTTTTCAGCTTGCAGGTTAAAATCTTTCAAACATTAAAATAGAAAATATTTAGCTTTATTTAAAAAAAACGTAAGTCTTGCAGCTGAAAAACAAAATCCTGCAGGCTAATTCTTCTTTAAAGCAGGACAATAGTCTAAGAATGAAGTCTTCCTTCATTGCCATGACTTCTACTGTAATAAGAAAAAGGAGGGTACCACGGGAATTGTCTCTGATTGTAAGACTTACCCAGAGAAAGAGAAGGATCCATGAGGCATCATGAGGAATTAGGCTACAACTCTCAGAAACGCTTTGGCAGCAATTCAGAATTATTACTTTGTGCAACAAGTGTTTGTGTTTCTTATTTAATCTAATCATTGATTAAAACTGTATTTAAATTTGAAAAATACAGGCTTTTTAAATGAAGTTCTTGCCACTTACTCTGATTTCCATTCTTTCTTCAGCTTCATTTCTATCAATATATGAACTTGATCACGAAACATAAGGAAATATACACCCATAAATGTGTCAACAAACTACCGCAGTATTCCTAATAGCCCACTTTGCCTTCCACATGCTTCAGGGGAAAATCAGTAGGGCCTATAGAATAATAGAATATCTGAAAAATATTTACAAACAATAGTATTTGTAAATTCTGCTTTGAAAATATTCTAAATAATTTGTACTTTTCAGCTGGGTATCATTCACAAAGCAAATCATGGAATCATAGAATCGTAGAATCATAGAATCATAGAATCATAGAATCATAGAATCATAGAATCATAGAATGGTTTGGGTTCGAAGGGACCTTCAAAGTCCATCTTGTTCCAAAGCCCCTGCCATGGACAGGGACATCTTCTACTAGATCAGGTTGCCCAGAGCCCTGATCAACCTGATCTTGAATGTTCCCAGGGATGGGGCCATCTCTACCTGCTCCCTGGGCAACCTGTGCCAGTGTTTCACCACCCTCGTTGTTAAAAAATCCGTCCTTTTATCTAGTCTAAATCTCTCAGTTTAAAACCATTACTCCTTTCCCGGCCACAACAGACCTTACTAAAAAGACTGTGCCCATCTTTCTCATAGCCACCGTTTAAGTACTGAAAGGTCTCCTCAGAGGCTTCCTGTCTCTAGGCTGCAGAACCCCAACTCTCAGCCTGTCCTCATAGCAGAAGTTTTCCATTTGTCTTTTAGTTTTTGTGCCCTTCCTCTGGACCCACTCCAACAGGTTCGTGTTCTTCTTGTGCTGAGGACTCCAAAGCTGGACAGTACTCCAGGTGAGGTCTCAGCAGAGTAGAGTGGCAGGCTGACTTCCCTTGACCTGCTGGCCACGCTTCTTTTGATGCAGCCCAGGATACTGTTGGCCTTCTGGGCTTGAGCGCACGCTGCCAGCTCATGTCAAGCATTTAATCAATCAACACACCCAAATCCTATGCAGGGCTACTCTCAATCCCATTGTCCCTTAGCCTGTATGCATATTGAGGATTGCCCTGACCCAGGTGCAGGACCTTGCACTTGGCCTTGTTGAGCCTCAGGATGTTCACGTGGGCCCACTTCTCCAGCTTGCTCAGGTCCCTCTGGATGTCATCCTGTCCTGCAGGCATGTCAACTGCTCAGCTTGGTATCATCTGCAAACTTGCTGAGGGTGCACTTGATCCCACTATCTATGTCATTGATGAAGATATTAAACAGCACTGGTCCCAGTATGGGCGCCTGAGGAACACCACTTGTCACTGATCTCCATCTGGACATCAGGCCATTGACCATTGCACTCTGAATGCAACCACCCACCACCCACAGTCTACCTGTCAAATCCATATCTCTCACATTTAGAGAGAAGGATGTTGTGGGGGACCGTGTCAAAGGCCTTACAGAAGTCCAGAAAGATGACATCCACACCCCTTCTCTTGTCCACTGGTGTAGTCACTTCAACATAGAAGGCCACTAGGTTGATCGGGCAAGATTTGCCTGTGGTAAAGCCATGCTGGCTGTCTCAAATGACATCCCTGTCCTCCATGTGCCTCAGCATAGCTTCTAGTAGGATCTGTTCCAGGACCTTCCCAGGCAAAGAGCTGGGTAAGTAAACCAGGGAGTAGCTATACTATTGGATATGGTTTTCTATAGCTTTCTAATTCAATATATGTATTAGCTTATGAAAAGGCAATAATAGCTCTGTCAAAAAGTAATGTTACATGACAATAATTGAGAAAAAGAAGGAGGAATCTACAAGCTATCATGGCCTCAGTATTTTATTAAATCATTCTATCCCAAGAGATAAAACCCACAAGTATAAATAGAGATCACAAGTATACACAGAGACTGGAAGTCTTTGAATTATGCAAAACCTACAGAGGTGCTGTTGTCATGGACAATATTTTTTGTACTTTTTTGTAGATTACTGTATGTTATCTTCCTGTAAAGGGGTATAGGTGAGCAACAGAAGGAGAGTGTTTGCTGTATTTTGGCTGGGGTACCCTGGGCAGGTGAAACTCATACGAAGAGAATGAGTGTTCCTTGAGATGAGAGTGAGAAATTCCTGGATGGCTACAGAGTGATACCTCCTTAGGACAGAACTTGTTGGGCAAGTACTGACTGACTGTGAAGAGCAGGGAGATGTCGTGAAGTCAGTCCTTTGTATAAAAAGATACGCATTGGTTCCTAGAGACTTAGGGGCTCTGTAGAGTCTATTGACAACAAAGTAAAAACCCTACTGAAAGTTTCTGAACTTTCAGAAAATCAAGCTCAGAAAAAGGAATTGTGCAAGGTTCTGTTGGATCTATGGAAGTTTCTCCATAAATTAATCTAAAAGAGTCTGAAAGATATGAGAATTTGAGAGGACTTTTTCTGAACTAGCTCTTCATTCATTACTGCCAACATGGAATGCTTAAGAACCTAGGTAAAGAACAGGGATTCTGATGTACCTAATTGTTTACTGCACTACGTTTTATCTTTTTTCAACAATTTAAGGTTTTACATTTCTATGTATATCCATGATTCTTTAATGGATTTTGTGGTCAGATATACAAGAGAAATACAGAATCGCAATTAAAATAAGAAGAATGAGAATTAAAATAAGAAGAAGTGCTGAAGGGGAATTAAATATAAAATATGACAAGCTACTTAAATGTATAAAAACCAAGAGCTCTATCAGAAATTACTTGAGCCACTAAGGTATGAGTGGGAAGTTAGTGACAGATACAGTAGCTAACAGCCTGAAATAATTCTTTGCTTTATTATTCACACAAATGAACGGAGGGTCAAATTCCAGAGAATAAGGAACAGTAAATTTTCCTGTGGAATGAATTAAAAGGTGTGGAACAGGGAAGGTTTAGAGGCTTTATTTCTGTACCAGAGCATATAGTTCAAATTAGTCTATTTAACATGGCAAAGGTATTGAGCCTATATACTTATAGCTGTGAATGATGATGGAAATATCAGAGGATCTAGGAAAGGCACCATACAGGCTTTTGAATGTGTAAACAGCAAGGGAAAGTAGTATCACAGAATTGCTGAGTCAGTGTCAGATTGTCCCTGCCAAGGGAGCAGCAGTACAAATGGGGACAGACAGGAATAGGAGGGAAGATTTTCTCTTCCTGCTGGACACTCTGAGCAGAGGCTAAAATAGGTCCCATCATTTGAACTTACCCGAGGACAGAAACCAATGTGTAAAGGAACAAGCAAAGAGGTTTGAAGGACATTAAAGCCAAAACAGTTTGAGTAGTGATAGGGAAGCTCCCTCCACCATCCAGAGCACCCCTGCAGCTGTGGTCTTCAAAGGCTGGCCTGTATCCTTCCTCCCACCCTCCCTCTTTAATTTAATCACTACTGAAACCCTGTTGGTGTTGTGAAATTCTGTGCTGATGTGACAATAAGGAAATTCCTTAGAGTTTCGCTGTGGCTGGCATTCTTTCCCTTTCAGCTCGATGGAGGAATAAAACTAAGCAAAAAATGCATAAGAGAAGTGACAGACTCCCTGATGTGGTCTTAAAGATTCTAGGTGGGATTATGGGGGTGTCCTTAGCTTTTACTCGGTATTCCTATAGCAGGCTACATTTGGAGTTTGCATCAGGGACTGGAGAACTCTGAGTGCCATAGCATCCTCATCATCACTGCTGCTTCACATGACAGCCTTCGTTAGTTAGCATGTATCTCGTGACACCATTTTTGCCTACCCATTTGTTCCAGCTATACTAGCGCAAGAGGGTAGCTCAAAAGGATGATTCAGTTCAGTCTCTGATTTCAGGTGGGACGTGGGACATCGTTATGAACTATGTAAAAATTAGGTTGTTTGTCCTATTTTTTTCTACTTCATACTGTTTTCTTAGGAAAACTCTCACTGAAATCACAGGGAATCTTTATTTGAACACAGCTTTCCAAACTGAGTTATTTCCAATGCTTGCTGTAACTGAAGCAATGAAAATAATCTCCCTCTTTCATGTTACAGTCTTAGTGTAGTGGCAAAAGCTGAGTATGCTCCTGGATTGGTGCTGGAATATTATTGCCTAAAGGTCTCACATATAATATGCAATTTTGCCTTAATGGGAAATATTTATATCCTTTCTCTCAGTTTTGCTCCAAGACTTCTTTCATATATTTTCCTCTTACATATTGTGTTCTGTATTTAACTATGTTTGTCAGACACTGGCATGTATCCTTAAGTACTTCAAACATTTATTTGAGTGTGTCATACCCAATGGCTAGACTTAGAGCGACATTTAACAGTTACCTGGATAGATAGACAAGATTTATTTTAGCATTATTCAATTAGCATGATTATGTTGAAAAGTGAAAAACACAGGTCCCAGCTTTGCAAACAATTACACCTGAGATTCATTTTTAGCATATAAGTAGTCCAAATACCTTTGTAGGATTACTTACCTGCTTGAAATCAAACTTCTGTTTAATTGATTGCAAAACTAATGATTCTTTCTTTAATTATGCTGGTATTTCCTTTAATTTTTTTGTTTGTTATGGCTTTTGATGATGTACTTTCAGTTTTCTATAAAACTGTCTTCTAACTCCATATCCATATCCACTGTAAAAAATTATTAATTTTCTAACCATATGGGACACTTCCTACAGCTTTTAAAATATTTTAATGTTATTACTGTAATTCATAATGTGTTTAATAATGTAATTCTGAACTAAAAAAATCCTCTTGTTAAAAATAATTGAAAACACAGTAGGGACCTTTTAAAGGAATTGCCTTAATTAAGAAATCAGACATGACAGTATATTTCTGTTCATTTATTTCACACTCCCTGGATTATAAGAGTCTCTTGGTTTTCAGCCCAGTAATATTACATTGAGTTTAAAACAAATGGACAGAACTCATGGTCTCTGTTGCCTTACTAATGAAAATAGTTTCACCCCCAAGAATTTGTCCAGCCCTTATTCCCACACTTTCCCTGTTCCCATCCTTATTCCTGTTCATTTGCCGTTTAGATCAGTGCACTGCCTTCTAGGAACTGAAAATTTACACACGTTGCCTTTCACTCCCAAATGAATAAAAATAAAGAAATTTGGGGGATATATTTTAAACAAGACCTTCAGCTAGCATAAATAATGTCAATGATGTCTTTGAACCTATGCTGTTTCACACACAACAAAGACGTGATCCAGGACTCAGCATGGGAGAGGCAAATAAATAAACACCAAGTTCATTCTAGGAAAACTGTGGACCAACTTGTCTTTCTGCTAACAGAAAATGTCCCATTTCTTTTCCATCCATGTCTAAAAAGTAAGGCAAAGCAATGCTACATACATAAAATGGAAATGTTGCTCATAAGAATACAGGATAAAAAAACTGGCTGGTTAGTAAGGGATTTTTCTGGGAGAAGTTTTTCTGTTTGTTTTCTTTTGGAGGAAATCAACATGTTTTGGGAGAAAAAAAGTTATGAAATCTTCTTAAATAGGAATATAGGAGATTTTGTCTGCATGCAGGGGAATATTTTTCACTGTGACTGAGAGCTGGCTCTATTTGCCCAGAGAGGTTGTAAAGTCTCCATCCTTGGAGATGTTCAAAAGGTGCCTGAACAGGGTCCTGGGCAAACAACTTGAGCAGGGGGTCCCTTACTACCTCAATTATTCTGTGTTTCTGTGAAATGTTTATGTTCTGAAGCTACCAGACTTTTATGTTTTGATGACATTGTTTTTAATCCTAAGTGGACAATTTGTTTTTTCTAGTCAAACTAAATTTGTACATGAGGAACGATTCTTTACATCAAAGTGAATTAAAATATCTCTCATATTAATTTTATTAGAAAGGAAGTCAATAATTAAGTCTCTCTGGCTGCTCTAAACTGATTTTTTTTTTCCTCAGCTACTACAGTCTGTGTAAAATGACAAGCACCAAATCACCGTCTGTTCAGTGTAGCCTGCATTAGCCAATATGCTATTCAAAACCAATACCCAGAATAAGGGACTTCTCTCTGTATACCACAAGAAAAATGGTGTGAAATATAAACTAAGTGTGAGTTCTGAAACATATTAAATATGATGAAATTGACAAATCGATCTGTAGCTGTTCTAATTTCTTTGTTTGAGAGAGCTGAAAATATTTCTTATATATCTAGTTTATAGTCAAGGGAATCTTCAGATTTGTCAGACAGTAGGAAGTGAGCAACTGAAGAGCTGTGAAGAATTTTTCATCACTCCTTGATGCTGGGGAAAAATGAACAACTTGCAGTGAAGTTCTGTGCACTCAGTGGACTGAGAATGCCAGCTCCTCAGCTTTGGCTAAGTGTTATAAATAAGGTAATGGCCATCTTGTTCATTATCAGAAGAGAATGTCTTAGGGCTAAGTTAAAATACTATTTATTTACATTGAAAAGACATGGTATGTGTCCCTGTGTCACCCGAGGATAAAATCCATCTGTACTCTTAGTAATGATGCCATTAAGAAAGTGCATTTAAGAAAAAGTTCCTTTCCTTATGGTGATTCTTCAGGATAGCTCCAAGTAGTAACATCTGAGACTGAAAGTCACATTTCAGTTTTGCTACAAACATTCAAGATAAAGCATGACTGAAATGGGGAGGAATAAATGACAATGAAATGGTGAAAATAGGGAGAACTTACTATGCCTATTAATTCATTCCACCACAACGGCAGCAGATATTCATAGATGCCAGTTGGAATTCATTTACGAAAGCTTTCGAGTGCTTATCTAAATCATAAACAATTTAATATTCTTCATATGGTTCACCGTTTAAAATCTGAATACTCTAACAAATCCTCAATTCCTTACTGTAAATCTCCTAATACGAACATACTGAATGCCATTCTAAAGTTCTTATCATGATATTTGTGCTTCCCAGCAGTGATTGTTACCTATGTTGTGACAATATCACAATCTTTTTAGTCCTTCTCAGTAACACATATGAATATTATAGAATGCTGAAGGGTAATTGCTGATGTTGGTAAAAAAATATTATAAAAGTTTTGTAAGGATAATATTTTCCAGAATTTTCATGAACATTATGTTAATATTTCGTCCTATTAAAAAGTTAGCTAAAAAGGAGCTATCATGTATCTCTCCTTAAAAAGGGTGCTGCTTTATTCCAGAGATTATTCCTGCCTTGACAGAAGAAAGCTGATGAATACAAGTTCTTTTATCATGAAGTACAGTTATATCCCATGTTGCGACATGAAACGGAGCTCTGGGCTGAAGTGGAACGAATTGCTCATATGCCAATGTGGTGTGTAGCAAGACCCGTTTATTGTTTACATTACATCCCAATTTATAGACTCTTGTCCACTCGACTAACTACATGGTGATTGGGTAGTGACTCTGTTACACAGACAGCATGCATCTCTTAAAGCACTATAATTGGTTAAAAGGGGTTAGTCCCCACGTGGTGGGTATTTTGGTTAGAATTAACAAACAAGGCCAGTAAAGATATAATTTCCCACACGATAACACTGCAGCTGTGTTCATCTGCTAAGTTTCCCAGAGAGAGAGTAGTATATTTTCATAGTTCCAATTTCTGCTAGAAAAATACACCAACAATCCCACAACTCCCTCTTAAAATTAGGGGAAAAAAATGACTTAAGGCAATAAAGTTGCTCTGATAAAATACCAAGTTGTCATCAACTTGCTGCTGCTACTGTATTTCACAGCATACAGTTATCAATAACCTATGCCCTCTGCAGCAATGTGACATTCAGAATTATGCATCAAACAAAGTTGCACTCTGTCTCAGTGAATAGCTATAAACCGTGCTAAGAGACAGTGTTATGTTTTGATGTTTATAAATCAGACTCTCGTCAGAGGTATCACCAGAATACATCACAGACAGGAATCTAGAAAATGAATTATGAAAACCTAACCGACTGAAAGCAATCTTGTCTTCATCACAGTGATACTAAGACACAGCTGTTCTTGTGTTCAGCAGATTTGAAATTTGAGAGTTTTAAACCAGCAGTTAACCTGCATTCCATCTAGTTAAACTATGTTGTGGTCACTTGCACAAAACATATATGTCAACCATAAGCTGGCAAATAAAAATATACTTTGGTATAAATGGGATAGTGATCAAAAAAAAAAAAAAGACTGAACTGTGCTGTTCTGGAGTGCTGATTTTAATTTAGTAAGTTTTAATACTGAAGCTGTCATCTAATAGGAAAACTGTCCATTGCATTTGATACAGAAAAAATTTCTAAGTTAATATAAATTGCATACTGAAGTTCACCTTACCATATCTGATATGCCATGTATTTATATATTATCAAACAACTTTTCCCTTAACAGAAAGGGCTAAAGAAAAAGTCATAGACACATGAAAAACACGGCAAGTGCAGTAGCATCCAATAAATATTCCACCTGTCATCAGTGACAATGAAATTTTAATGGCTGAACACTTTACTGTCCCCATAGATATAATAATTAAGTCACAACTGTTAGAGCTACTTGCCCTTAACAGCAGAACAATTGAAAGTACTCTGTGTTATACTGGTAAAACACTGACATGGCATGAGATTCAACTACTGGAAAACAAATACGATTAGCAAATCTGGAAATGTGTAGACAAATAAAAGTAGACCCAACTGATAGATAATATACGCAGTTCTAGCCAATGCAATTACGCCTTTTAAAATGCATATAAATGGATTTCAGTCATTAAAAGTATTGTCAAGACTTAATCAAGTGTCAAAATTCCTATTTACAGTTTACTTCTTCATGAGTCTGTGGAGTTAATGTAATTGTGTTTTAGCAACGAGTATGGAGTGCATTCTCTGTCTCAGTCTTTAACAGTAAGACAATTTCTCTGAGTGCCCAGCTCCTTAAACCGGAAGACAGGGATGGGGAACATAATGAAGCCCCCATAATCCAAGGGAAAATGATCAGGGACATATTACACCAGAAAGTCTATGGCACAAGACAGGACCCACCCAAGGGTACTGAGGGCACTGGTGGAAGTACTCACTAAATAACTTTCCATCATTTATCAGCAGCCCTGGATACCCAAGGAGGTCCCAGTCAACTGGAGGTTAGCAAACATCTTGAGTGCCATCACACGGCATGCATATGACAATCAGGTGATAAGGCCCAGTCAGCATGGGTTTATGAAATCAAATATTGCTTGACTAACCTGATCTCCTTCTATGACAAGGTGACCTGCTTAGTGAACAAGGTAAAGACTGCAGACACTGTCTACCTGGACTTTAGTAAAGCTCTTGACACTGTTTCCCATAGCATTCTTCTGGAGAAACTGGGTGCTCATGGCTTGGATGGGCATATGCTTCGCTAGGTAAAGAACTGGCTGAATGGCTGGGCCCAGAGGGTGGTGGTGAATGAAGTTCAATCCAGTTGTGGCCACTCACCAGTGGTGTCCCCCAGAGCTCAGTACTGGAGCCAATTCTCTTTAACATCTTTATCAATGATCTGGATGAGGGGATCGAGTGCACTCTTGGTAAGTTTGCGGATGACATCAAGTTGCGCAGGAGTGTTGACCTGCTTGAGGGTAGGAAGGGGTCTGAACAGGCGGGATCAATAGGCCAAGGTCAATTATATGAAGCTTAACAAGGCCAAGTGCCAGGTCCTGCACTTGGGTCACAACAATCTCATACAACACTCCAGGCTTAGGAAAGAATGGCTGAGAAGCTGTCTTGCAGAAAAAGACCTAGGGGTATTAGTTGTCATCCAGCTGAATAGGAGCCAGCAGTGCGTCCAGGTGGCCAAGAAGGACAATGGCATCCTAGCTTGTATGAGAAATAGTGTGGCTAGCAGGAGTAGGGAAGTAATTGTCCCACCGTATTGAGCACTGGTGAGGCTGCACCTTGAATACTGTATTCAGTGTTGGGCTCCTCACCCCAAGAAAGATGTTGAGGTTCTGGAGCATCTCAAATGTCCAAAGAAAGGCAATGAAGTTGGTGAAGGGTCTGGAGAACAAGTCCTATGAGGAGCGGCTGAGAGAACAGGGGTTGTTTAGCCTGGAAAAGAAAAAGAGGCTGAGGGGAAACCTTTCTGCTCTTTGCAACTACCTGGAAGGAGGCTGAAGCAAGGTGGGGATAGATTTCTTCCCGCAAGCAACATGTGATAGAAAGAAAAGAAGCAGCCTCAGGCTGTGCCAGGGAAGGTTTAAGCTGGATATTAAGAAAAAATTCTTTACTGAAAGGGTTCCACTGAAAGCAGTGGAACAGGCTGCCCAGGGAAGTGGTGGATTCACCATCTCTGGAGGTATTTAAAAAACATGTACACATGGTGCTTAGTTACATTATTTATTGGCAGACTTGCACAGATAAGGTGGCAGTGACTTGATGACCTTAAAGGTCTTTTCCAACCTAAAAAGATTCTAAGATTCTATGATGCCTTTTGTGTCATTCTAAATGGTTGTAAGAGTTAAATCTATTAAGATATGAAATTCTACGACATTTAAAGTTTTATAATTTTAGCATCAAACCTATACAATGCTGACATTGCTTTGTGGAGGTGGATGAATTTTGTTGAAATGTATTCACAAGACAACACTGAAATTTAAACTGTGATTTCAGTCCAACTGTGTGGGAAGAAGTAAGACTTCAAAAAGAGTCTTCACAATCCAGAAAATGTTTTTTCTTGTATTCTGAAATCTAAAGTTTCAAGCAACTTCTGTAAAATACTTACTACTTTGAACTTTTGGATTTGGGTGTGGTTTGGTTTTCAGATTTTTTTTATTATTATTATTTTTGTGAGGGAATCTACTGTTGCCACTTTAAGACTTCAAAAATTAGTTTAAAGAAGTTCAAAAACCAATCATTCCTGAGAAAATCACGAACTTTTCCATTGAGAAGAACTGGGAGGTTCCATTTTCAGGCGGACTTCCCTAGTATTACCTAGCAGCATAATGGTCTTAACTAATGTTCCATGTAATATATTGATCCTAGTCCCTGGGAGTTTAGCGGAAACAAGCAGTTCTATGAGACAGAGACTGCATGCACAGGGAAGCAATTCTGTTTACCAGAATAACACAAATGTTTTTGAAATATTGACACTTCTGCTATAAGTCCTGAGGATGCAATAACAAAAGTATTACTGTAAAATGTAAGCTTAAAATTCATCAAAAGTCTATAAAACTCACTTTAATTTTATGTAAATCATTTGACCATGAATTTATACAGTCCTCTCTCTTGCTGACACTCTACATCTTTCTGTTTCTCTGTGCCCTTTAACAAAGAACTGTCAAAGACTGACACTATTAAGAAGGGCTATTTAAAGATTTTTTTATTTTCATTTGTGAAGGACAAGCACTGAATATTTCACACAAAAATATTTACATAATAAATTACATAACTAAGTTGTTCTCATGTTTTCTTCCTAGGGAACTGATAATTATCTATAAGTGCACATAAAAATACAGTTTTATACAGGTACAACACTGTGTAGTAAGCAAAGTATGTACACACTATGGATGTACTGGGAGTGAAGAATATTTACAAATTCATAATTTAGTATAGAAAAAAGAGCATTCAGATTGCATCTTTGATGCAGAGATTTCACAGTCCATTTAGATCCAAACAGGAGGTGTAGGTGCTTAGGAATAAGCTAAGGAGAACAGAGGGATAGAAAATGTTATTTAATACAATGAAGTAAGAATGGAACTTGGGAACTGAGGACATACAGCTGGTCTTCCATTCACAGAAAGTGTAGAAGAGCACGGCCAGTCGCTAATGAGCTGTGTTACTGCCCTTTCAATCAACATGAAAGAAATTATAGAAGTGTCATTTGTGTGAGGCACTGCATATTATGTTTCACAGACAGCTTGGAAGACACTTTCAGGTGTTTCCTGGGAAGGACTCTGCCGCTGTTCTAGACCCACAGTATAAAAAAAGCCAAACAAACCCACTTTTAGAAGAAGCTGGCAGAAAAATAACTAATAGATTTCTAGGGAGTCTGAAATAAAATGTGACTCTCTGCCCATAGAACAGTGGCGTGCTGTCCCAGTTCGAGTTAGAACAGAACCAGTTCTGTTCAGTGATTTTACTGTTCAGCTCAGTCTCTGCTCAGTGACTGCACTGTCTGAAGTTAACGGCACATTGCTGCAGACAGGGTCTGCTTCTAGCAGTGACAGTGCTCGATGTTGACAGTTACTGCCAGGGGCTGGGGTGCAGAAAGGCTCTTGCTTCTACTTGCTCCTGTGCAGACCAAGGTCACTGCTAAATCCTGTGTGCCATGTTGGGAGTGCAGTAAGTGAGAGGCTGCATCTGTGTGGTGGAGCAGACAGGACAGGTGACCCTACACTGACCAACAAGGTGTTCCATCCTATGTATGTCTTATTCTGGTATAAAGCTGAGGGATCAGAAGGGCCAAGCTCTCTTCTCCAATGGCCGGCATCCGAGGAGGGCTCTGTCTGTTCTGCCTTTGATCCCAATCTGTGCATTCCTGAATCCAGTTCTGGAATCCAGCTCCTGAATCTGGTTCCCATCTGCTGCCAAGCCTGAACTGGGCTTTCCCCAGTGTCTGCCCACAGCATCAGTGGTGATGGAGATGTAGTTGCTATCGGGGCAGTTGGGTTCTGTATTGATATTGTATATATTTGTGTATATACAGGTTTATTGTTACTATTCTTATTAAAGCAGTTTTAGTTTTCTTTTCCAATCCATACATCTCTCTCCCTTACTCACTTCCTCTTTGGGAAGGGAGGGGAGGCAATAGAGAGCAACTGTCATTTGTCTAGTTGCTGGCCCAGCCCTAACACTTGACACATGCATTACATATAGTTAAGACTAGAGCATAACTGGTATAAGGAACAGTAGGCATCCCAGAGAAAGACAACTGGATTACAGTTGCATCTTGGCTGTAGCAATAAAAGGTCAGTTACAGAAGGTGATAAACTTGAACCTAGTCTGGGGCCAGAAGTTTTATGACTAATCCCTTTTGTGGCATTCAAAGGAAGGTAAATGGATCACACAGCCAGTTCTTCCCTTGCAGAGATATATTCAGACTTTGAATCAAAGCCTAGTCCATAATCAACATAGCATTCGTTTTGCTAATTGAGTGACAAGTTTTATTGCAAATATGCAAAAACCTTACACAGTTTGGAATCTCTCATTACAGTGCCTTATAGAATGCTAAATGGTTGAACAATGTTTAATCAAAATATTTGCATTATCTCAAGATATAGTCAGAAACTAATTCTCCCTTTTTTGAGATCGATTATGCCCATATCCAAGCACAGATTTTTTTGAAGGTATTTAGAACTGGGTTGTGAGGCAGGTGTAGTTCTATGGTAATATTCTGTGGTAACACATCAAAAATGTTTTGAATTCTGAGTATTATTTTATGAAAATATCTTTTTAAAAAAAAGAAAAATGTAGAACATTTGGGGAAATAAATTATTCATAGCTTTCATGAGGAACACTTTGCATTCATGAGATATTTTAGAAAAATACCTGAGTTCTACATTGTATGGCAATTCCAAAGTATTTCAGTCAGCTGGAACGAGACATGAAAAATGAGTGGTTTTGAAACTTCCATGCCTGCCATTGCAAAGCCCTGGAAGTAATACTACTTCAGCTATTGACCACTGAAAAGAATAATATGGATTTAGACTATGGCTGAAGCATCAAAACCAGTGCATATAAGGAGGATATCTGTTCAGCTTCACACAGGTATCCTGCAGTTTATAGACACCTGGAGCAGTTCTTAATAGCTTTTTGTCACGGAGGCACCCACAGAACAGACAGCAGCAGCTATCTGAAAAATGTGGATTTAGTGCAAACAAATTTGCCTGGCACTGCAACTGTACAGGTTCAGATGTCAGTTGGGACTTATTACTGCACAACACATTTATGAACACCAAGGAGTCTATTCTAAGGAAGACTGACCCAAAATGTGCACAGCTCACCGATACAAAGGGAGAATCTCTCACCTAGTGATACCAAGGGAGTCACTTACCAACGCCGGGGTTAGGATCACTCAATCCCAGGCATGTACACTCGGGCGGCGTCCCGACTCAAGAGGAGAGTCTCCAACTGCACAACCTGCTGCTCCAAGGAGAACCAACTCAAAAGTGGTTCTCCGGCAGGGCCCCATTTATACCCTGGTCGAGTGTAAGCTGTGGTCACTTTCAGGAAACACAGACAGGATGCAACTAAGGGAACCTCAACTCTGAGGCACCGATATCGCCAGGGGTCTGCTGCAGGGCCTGTCTTTTGTGCAAGCTTTGTGTACAAGGTCGGGGGGGGGGTTGCACTGCCACACGTTTACATGTGAAAAGGACTATGAAAAAGAGGTACTTACTATACCAAATTGCAAAAAGGGTGCAATTCAGAACTTGAGATAAAGAAATGAAATAAACAAACAATTAGATAAGAAAAAAATTTAAAATTAGAGGCTTTTCTAGTCTGTTCTTTGGAGACTGGATTTTTTTTTCTTCTCAGCATTTTAATAGAAAACTGATCTTGCAATAATTGAATAAGATCAAAGTCTTGACTTTGGGTAATCAGACCTCCAAGAATATTGCTGTCTTCCTGTCTAACATGATCTAAATCTGAATGGAAAAAGCGGCATTCATGTAAACAAAATGAAGAGGGGAAGATGTGAGTTCTGAAGGATTGCTATCCACCTGTAAAATCATTGTGGGGCATGGGGTGTGTGTGTTTCTAAAATTATTTTCAATATTCCTTCCTTCCTTCCTTCCTTCCTTCCTT